>NC_072786.1:7731724-7980701 GCF_022539595.1 Amphiprion ocellaris
GGCTGTCTGAAGTAGGTGAGGAGCAACACAAAAACAGTCCAAACGCTGGTTTCCAGAGGGTTAGACGAGTATTTATTTGAAAGAGTAAGTTTACAACAACACAACATGTGAGGGGGTTAAAAGCAAATGGGTGTTAGTAAAATAAAAATAAATAAACAGAACTAAAAGTGAACTTCATGTTGACATTGATGGGCATTCCAACCAGGAACAAAGTAAAAGATAATCAATACGAAAAAAAACTCTTCCTGTTCACCTCTTAAAACCCAAAAACACACCGCAGTAGCATCCTAAACTAAAACTACCAATGGGTTCCCTGTTTTCCTTTCTGAACAATTCAAAGGTCCCTCTCTATCTCCCCACACATCCACCAACCACTGGAACACATCTCCAAAGTTCTGCCGGGCCAGCTCAGCTTCCCCTCAGAAGAAGTGCTGCCACCTGCCAGATGAAGGAGCCTTTTGAGAGGCAGCTGGCATCGTGATTGGACTGTACTTTGGTCTGTTCCAATCCAGCTTCAGCTCCAGAGACGGCAGGCGGGACGAGTCAACGGAGGCCGGGTGGACGAAGGCATGCAGCTGAGTACAATCCAGAAAACAACAGAGGAGGAGTGCAGTGGCCCAGAGCCAGAACAACCACAGTAGCATCGTATGTCTCTTAAAAAACATCATAGTAGAGCCTTTGGGATGAAAAAACACCATCATATACATCGTATATTGTACAAATAACAAGTCAAAGCAAAGAGACATACATTGTAGAATTGTAGTAATTGTGGACTGACTGATTTACAGATTATCAGTATTTTATTTTTTACTGATTTACGGTAATAAATACATTTAAAAATGGTGCTACTTTGGCTCTGAACCTTAATCTACCTGTGGTCGCTCTGTCTTCTGGAGTGATTTGATTGATTATACATCACGAATAAAACTCCTTTAACTTAACACCTGTAAACAAAACAAAAACGTTCAACAAAGTTTCCTGTTAGAGTTTGTGTTCTTCTAAGTTTAACTCCAAGATTTTAAATACTTTCGTTTACTGCAAATGAATATCGGTTCCAAATGTCTCACTAATAATCATTATCAGCCTTAAAAACCCACAAAACACCCCTTTACACTCGATCACACTTAGTACAGTCCGGTTCCCCCCTTCTATAAATCTGCTTGGAATCATCCACTTCCTGTTTGTCAAAGTGGCCTTCTACCTGGACAGGATTTGTTGGAGCTCATGCAACAAACATTTTGGGTAACTGCACTTTAATATGGATGGATGACACTGAATTAGAGTCTATTTTCATGAGACTGAGTTAAGATGTGTAGCTCTGTCATTAAATAGGAAATTATTTCTCAGAATTCACAGAGAAAAGTCTGAAATGTTTGCTAGGTTAGCGTCCCACATGTTCTTTGGCTCAGCTAAAGCTAACTCTCTCCAACTTCTGGATCTCTTGAGTTGCTTGTTGTTAAAATATCTTGCTAGAGGTGCTGAAGCTCAGAAAGTCTGAGATGTTTGTTCAAAATAAGCTCATTCTCAAGTCTTATCTGAACTGTCCTCTTTTGTTTGAACTTTCCCTAAACTTAGGAGTTAATGACAGAGCAGCACATCCAGACTCAGTCTCATTTATGTAGAGATTAAACTTCAGTGTCATTCATTGATGTTAAAGTGCAGTTTTTCAAATGTTTGTTGCACATGCTCCCGACCAAACCAGTCCAGGTGGAAGACGATGTGAAGAGAAAGCTCCAGAGGATGAATATCACACATTTACGTTGGAAATAAATGTCCTTTAATTAGACATTGTCATGCAAAAGTTGGATTTCCCTTTAATGATGTTCAAATCTTTGTTGAGTGTTTTGTTGATGTTGGTTTCTAAATGTTTTTTGACACTCGGCCCCAAAGATTAAAACCTTCTACGGCTCACAAGCTGCAACAATTCACACATTATCAACTATCTTTCTGACTAAACTAAGATAAAAAGTGAAAAACTGCCTGATTCCTGCATCATGAATGTAAATCTTTTTGGTTTTTATGACAGTAAACTGAATATATTTGGGTTTGACATTTTATAAACCAAAACAAGAAATGAATTACTGGAGAAAACAATCAACAGATTAATGGACAAAGAAAATGTGTTTTCCAACATATATGGCTGAATTACTCCAACATTACAAGATACATACAATTTAAATTCAATTTTATTTATATAACGCCAATTACAGGTCAAATTGTCTCAAGACACTTTATTTTTATATTTTTTGTCATATTTAAAATATGACAAAGTAAGAAATTTAAACCTCTTGACTAATCCAATTTATTATTTGGTTTTTAAGAGACTAATCGACAACTAAAATAAGTTTCTCCACTAAAACTAATAAACATGAGGTCAAATAGAAGGAACAGTTTTAAATACTGCAGTCCCACGACGACAAGAATAAAGTTTGTCAACAAAAACTAAATCTGCTGGTGGATTCCATTAAAGTCCAAATAAATGATAATAAAGTGTGATACTAAAGGTTTGTGGTGCTAAAAATCTCCAAGTAAAGATATCAAGTTGAACATCTGGATGGAGGTTGATAAAAGTTGACCTCCCTTCATTTCTCTGGAGCGACTCCATGGATTTTATGGATGGTGGTTAAAGACCTGCTCTTCTAGTGGTCTTCCTTCTAGTCGCTGTAAAAAGTCAGTCCATCCTGGCCGACTTCAACACCTCTTCATGACAACTTGTTCTGCCTCCGACCTGGTGGAAACTCCAGAAACTGGGGAAAACCCGTGGAGACTCGAAGAACTCGTGGAGACTCGAAGAACTCGTCGGGCGGGGGAAGGTGTGGTGGGTGGTGGGGGGAGGTGGGGGAGTAGAGGGGGGAGGCCGCCACCCACCTCCCCGCCTACTCTCCGCCCTGACTCCACCCAGACTCCGCCTTGGCTCCGCCCATGTGGTCACTTCAGGAACTACGATGCCAAAGGGACGACGAATTTATTTCTTTTCATCTGATCTGTAGCTCAGTGAGTTAAGGATTTGCCTATGGAGCTGCAGGTCGCTGGTTCAAGACCAGACCCTTCTTAAATTTTCTCAAAATCCTGACAAAGACAAAGAAAGAAAAAGGCCGGTGGCGGGTCTTGAACCTGCGACCTTCCGCTTGGTAGTCCTCTTCTTATCCCCCTGAGCTACTCGCTCAGATACTAATTCTTCTTTTTTTTGCGCATTTATCATCTATTTTTTGTCATTTTCGAGTTTTTTTTTTAACTCGAGTCTCGACTCGACCGTTTTTCTCAGGAGGTTGGACTTCAGCCTTTGTGCTGGAGGGTTGAACCCTCAGTTCCAAGACTTTCCAAAGCCTCCACACCTCCCGAGTCCTCAGGACCTGAGCTTTCACACAGTCTGAGGGCTGAAATTTTCTAAGTCCCACAGTAGATCTCTGTTAGATTGAACCTTCAGACAGTCCAAGGACTGATATCTTCTAAGTTCCTGAGTAGTTCTCTGTTAGTTTGAACCTTCAGACAGTCTGAGGACTGAAATCTTCTAAGTTCCTGAGTAGTTCTCTGTTAGTTTGAACCTTCAGACAGTCTGAGGACTGAAATTTTAAAAGTTTCTCAGTACTTCTCTGTTAGTTTGAACTTTCTGGTTAACAGAAGCCTTAAAACTTGTGACCATGAGTCTTGATTTCACATTTAGACCATCCATCTGAGTTCTTCTCAGACCTTCACCTGTGGGTTTTTTAGAAATCCTCAACAAACTTTGATTCTCTTCACTGAACAGTAAAGTTTGTGGAGATCAGAAGGTAACATTAGTTTGATCGATGCCTTCAACTACTAGTAGACTTTATCTGGAAAGCAGTTTTCTTAAATGAGTTCTTAGTAAATCTGTCCACAATCAAACCAAGAACATAGAAAGAGGAAATGTTTGAAGAAACAACTTGATGTTTTCATTTCAGACTAGAAAACGCTTTAAGACCTTTATCTGTTTTTGCTCTTTTTGATCGTTTTATTGTCTCTTCTGTTTAATTTGATCTTCTAAAGTCTAACTGGTGTCTTTTCAAATGTTTTGTCTTTAGTTTGATTCTTCTTAAATGTTTAGTTTTGCTCTTTTCTCACCTTTTATTCTTTTCTAATGTCTGATTTGATTTCGAAATGTTTTGTCTTTTTAATGTTTATTGTTGTTTTTTCAAATGTTTTATCGGCTTGTTTGAAAAATTTCCTTTTCTTTCCCAATGTTTAATTTTTCGATTAAATCTTTAAGGTTTTTCTTTTTAAATGTTTTACCACCTTTTAATGTTTAATTTTCTTTTTAAATGCTTCATTGTATTTTCTGTTTAATTCCTATTTAAAGTTTTATTGTCTTTAAGATTTAATTTTCTAATTAAACATTTAATTTTTTAATTAAATGTTTTGTCTTTTTAAAGGTTTAATAATCTAATTAAATGTTTTGTATTTTTTAAATGTTTAATATTCTTCTTGTTTAATTGTATTTTTTAAATGTTTAATTATCTAAAATATTTCATCTTTAATGTTTAATATTTTTGTTTAAAAAATTTGTTTAATTTCATAATTACATGTTTTGTATCTTCTGTTTAATTATCTAATTAAATATTTTGTCTGTTTAATATAATTTAATTGTATTTAATGTTTAATTTTCTTTTTAAAAGTTTTATTGTATTAAATGTTTTTTCCTTTGATTTAATTGCTTTTTTTAATGTAGTTTATTTCTTTAATCTTTTTTTCTGTCAAGATTTTAACCCCAACCTTAAAAATGAAACAAACCCTTAAATCACAATGAAAATACTTCTGTTGTCACAATCATGAGTTAGTCAATTATTCAGTTTATCAATTCAACTTTATTTGTTTAGCACCTTTCACACAGATGACAAAACTAAACAAGCAAAGAGAAAAAACTATGCTAAAACTATGATTAAAACTCAAAAACATATTTAAAAAAAAGATTTAACATGGTAATAAAATATGTTGTGTCCAGGGGATGGAGGGAGTTTATTGAAGTCTTCTTGGGCTCACATGGGAAATCATTTAAAATATAAACTTGATATTCAGTCTAAGGAAACTGCAGAGCGACAGAAGAACCAACAATATCTCCTGTTTTCTCCTTTAATGAGTCGACTCTTCTTGTGCTTTCAGACCAAAGAACTACAGACTCTTCACAACCTGCTCAAACTCTTGGTACAGGACCTCACCACACGGGTCAAGAAGGTTTCCGTCTCATTTCTACTCTGAAGCTCACCTTCTCCTGCTCAAACTGCTGACAAATGTTTCTGCTGCTCTAAAGTCTGGTCTCCAGAACTTCCTAAAAACTCTCAAAGTCTCTTCTGCTGCAGGTTGCTTTGTAGAACTGTTCCAGAAAACCTCACTAAACCACATGGAGGGGCCTCAAGATAGTCGTCCAAATGAAACCGTACAAAAACCAAACTAGCACAACCCAAACGCTAAAGTCTCCTGCAGCCTACCAGAGAACCTCTGAGAACAGAGAATCAGGACAGGAACTCTTACCTTCTGGACAACCAACGTTGGTTCTCAAACAAGAATACAGAATGTGTCTGACCAAAAACCTCTGAAGACTCACTACAGCCAAGATAAAGACACAACTCAGCTGCACCAAATCCACTAATCACTGCACACATTAGCACCATGTGCTAACTGTGGCTAAAGAACCACATTTACCAAGACAACTATCCAGTACAAAGCCCTAAAACACACCAAGAAACACATTAAAGATGATTTTACTGCTGGAAGCTGCAAGCCAACGCCTAAAGAACAAACTAAAGCAATGGAGCCAAACCCGGTTCAGTGGTGAAGAGAAGCAGAGGAAATGTTTGTCTGCAGCTAAATAAAGCAGGAAGACACTGAGCTGCTCAGGTGTTCCTGATAACACCAAGCAGCCACCTGGACAGCCAATAGGAACACAGCTTACTGGAAGTCCAGAGGGCTGGGTTAGTGAAGGAAATTTAGTTTAAAGTTGAAGCAGAAAGTTAACAAAGAAAGTTGAAAACCACCTTCTGATACCTGAAATCTCTGAGTTTTCACACAAAGAACACCTGAACATGTCAAACTGGTTCCATAGTAGAACCATCATTGTAAAAACGTCATAGTATGGTGTGTTGCTCAAAAAACATTAGGACCCGGCTGTCTAGGGTCGCCGAGGAGCAACACAAAAACAGGACAAACGCTGGTTTCCAGGGGGTTAGGAGGCTATTTATTTGAAAGAGTAAGTTTACAACAACACAACATGTGAGCAGAAAAATCACAAAGTCTGTCTTTAGTTCAGCTGAAAATATTAGTTTTTGTCTTTTTTATTGACCAAACTTTTCAGGAAGTAGATGAAGAATAATTAAAGCTCTCATGTAGAAGTCCAACTTATTTTGGATCCTTGTGGAGAGTTTAATCTTAGAGTTTGTAAAGCTGTTGAGTTTTTAGAGTCACATGGATTGTTTTGACATTTAATAACCGAGTCCTGAAATAAAATTACAGTTGTGGATTTCTGTCATTTAGTCTGGACTAAACAAATAACAGCAGCATAAATCTCAAACGTCATTATGAGGAGTCTGGATTGAGGTTTCTCACTTGATAATGATCAAAACATGAAATTTAGGTTGGTTTAAAGGAATATTCCACCTTAAATCTTTGAATGTTGACCTAAAAGGTTGGTTTCAGGAAGTATTCCACCTACAAGGTCCTCACACATCCACCTTAAAGGAACATTCCACCAAAAATCCTTGGACATGCACCTAAAATGTTGGTTTAACCGAGTATTCCATCCAAAATCCTCAAAGAGACCTGAGGGGCTGGTTAAAAGGAATATTCCACCTAAAACCTCAAATATAGACCCGAAAGGGTGGTTTAGAAAAAATCCTTCAATGTAGACCAAAAAAGTTAGTATGGAGGAATATTCCACCTGAAATGTAGACCTGAGAAGTTGGTTTGGAAGAATATACCATCCTAAACATCCTTAAATGTAGACTAAAAGACGGTTTGGAAGAAAATTCCACCTAAAATCCTCCAATGTAGACCTAAAAGGTGAGTTTAATGGTATATTCCACCTAAAATTCACTACTGTAGACCTTGGAGGTTGGTCTGATGGTATATTCCACCCAACATCCTTGAACATAAACTTAAAAAGTTCGTTCAAAGGAATATTCCACCTAAAATCTTTCAATGTAGACCAAAAAATCTTGATGTAAAGGAGTATTCCACCTTAAATGTAGACCTAAAGGATGGTTTGGAGTAATATTCTACTATAAAATCTTCCAATGTAGACCTAAAAGGTTGATCTGATGGTACATTCTACTCAACATCCTGGAACATTTACCTAAAAGGTTGGTTTAATGGTATATTCCCAGAAGAACCCTTGAACATGGGGCTTAATGGTATATTCCACCCAAAATACTTGTACATACACCAAGAAGTCAGTGTAAAGGAAATGTAGACCTAAAAGGATTGTTTAAAGGAATATTTAAACGATTATTTTCATTATTTAATAATCTTATCAGTCAGAACCCTGGCAAACTTATTTTCATCAGTTTTTTTAGTGGAAGTCACAAATAAAGGAGCTCTTTGTTTTTACCAGCGTTACTGAGTCAAAAGCTGCTGTTTCAACACAGACACGTTTACATGCATCCACAAACCTCTCAGCACTCAAACACCCACAGACAGGAGGCCGGCTGGACCGAGGCTCGGCGGCGTCCTCAGACCCACAAGTCGGGGAGTCGGTGAACTTGTTGGTCCGGTTTGAAGGCCTCCGTGTGGTCCAGTAGAAGTCCACGTAGTCGGTGTTGGCTTTGAACCGCAGCGACTGGCCGCCATCAGGTGGACCGGCTCGTCCTCGTAGGACTCCTCCTGTAGCCTTGAGGGAACCACAGGAACATTCAGTAGCTGTTGGAGTTCTTCCTGTCAGGCTCGTGGTAGAACGGCTCTGAAGAATCTTGTACTTGTCTTATCTGGAACAATCTAACAGCCTAAACTGTTAACAGCGGTGTAAAGAAGCAAACACACAGGCATAGATTAGGACTCAAACTAGATTTATTTTAGAAAACAAATCAACTTAGAGGCATTTGTTCACACATGTGGCTGAATAGGAGGCCGTCCAATCAGATTCGAGGTCTTCACTCTGTCGGTTGTTTGTTGGGTGAGACTCTTGGACCTCCATCAGCTGACGTGGATGTTTGATGGTCTTCTTCTCTAGTGCCAGATGATTCATCCATGAATTCAGCAGCTACAGACTGAAATGAAGCTCATGCTGCCGTTATTGAATTCCTGTTCCAGATCAAATGTTCAGAGCTCACCTTGAATGCAGCCGTCTGCTGTCTGATAGTTTTTCTCATTGTAGTCTTCAATAAAGTCTTTTTCCTCATGTCAGGATGTGGTGAGACTCTTTCTCAGTCTCTGCAGACGTCCCTCATTGTGCATCTCCAGAGAAGAAACAGAAAAACTGATCACTGCTTCAGCATCACAAACGCTCTCCAGCATTGAGAGTGTTTTAGGAATTCATTCATTGTGTTGTGAACTTTGAAGGAGCAGAAACTTTACAGCTGCCAAAGATATGAGCTCCAATTCTGGATGTTTTAGGAAATGAAGTTCATCAAATGAACACTTGATTTTTGCTGATAACTCTCATTAAATTACTGAAGAAATCCAACATAAAAACCTGTAAACTCTCAGGCAGCTTTTGTTAAAGTTTGTCTATAATTCTATCATCATGTTCTGGAACCAGGACTCTGCAGAAGTTCCTTCAATCAGATACTTGTGTGTTTCTATTTAAGGCCTCAGGTTTGAACGTACAGCAGAGGATTAGAAAGGAGTGATTTTAATGTTTAAATCAGTCCAGTAAATGTTTGGAGTAAAAATGATTAAAATTTTGATTTAGATAGATTTGTGTCAAATAATATTGTAGAGTCTCACTTAAATATATCCAAATGAGTTCAGTGTATTTACATTTTATAGAATATTTGATTTCTTAATCTCAATACTGTAGGGTCTGACCCTAAATATTATAATAATGATGTCAATTTAAATAATAATATTGTAGTGCAGAGTCATAAACTTTAATCAGCTAAACTTACATAATAAATATCACTGTACAATCTTAACCTGAACATTCATATTATTGAGGTAAATTTACATAAATCATGATATTCTAGAGTCTTAACTGGAATATGTCTAACATTAATCTTTTTGTATTGTGCTGATAAACAACAATAACCCGACTTTCAGATAATATTTATTGTCTGTGATTGTGAGACTAAATTCCTCCACATTCTGGAACTTTACCTGCAGCAGCTGTAGGAATAAATAAAAATAAAATCTGTTCATTTCCACATTATGCACATTTATTTATTCTTAATATCTCAGACTGAATGGTAGCTGGCAGTAAAAACAAACTCATCTGCTGGACTGAATTTCCCAAAATGGAAACATGGACAGAATTTAACACTCATGTATCCATGGCAACGCTAAAGTTTCTGCTTCTTACCAAAGTTCACAACACAAGTAAAGATTTTAATGTAAAACTTCAGGGATGACTGCTGACCATAAGTATTCTGATCAATACTTCATGATCAATATCAGGACAGATGTTACAACTCCAGCTGTTGCATTAGACTGCAGTTATTCACAGAGAAATTAAAACATCACATTCCTCATAAAAACTAGATGGGACTTTTATTAAATAAAGTGTTGGTGAATAAACAGTGTAAAAAGTGCAAAGCAGCTCCATTAAATCAGGAGATGTGAGACTTCCACAGCATGGATCACCATCTGCTGTGTTGATTCATAGCTGAATGTCAGAATGAACTGAGATAGAAAAGCTGCTTTGAGCTGCAACATTACGGTCTGACAATCCAACACCATCACAGTTTTCATCTGGTTGTTTTGCTCCAACATGCTGTGAAGTTCAGTTTTTACCTGAATCAATACAGAGATTCTATTTCCAACCAAGACTGGAATAAAAATTAGAATGTTATGAGGTTATTAATGCAACTAAATCCTTTCAGATGGAAGGATTTACTTCTAAGTTCTAATTCAAGTTTCAGTTGGAGCACATTGCATTCACAAAGAAAAACAGCGAAACCTTCATAGCAACATTTAATAAACCTAAAGCTTCCCTGTTGGCTCATTGGTGGAGTTTGTTACTGAGCATCTGAACCTTAAATCCAGTGAGACGACCATCTTCAGTCGAGGCCAGTCAGAGAACTTCAAGACCTTCCATCAGCTGGACCAGATGTGGCATCATCTCCCTCTGAACATCTGGATGACAGGAGAAAAGACAGAAATCAAACACAGATCACAGAAATACAATTTATTCACTTTCATCATTTTATAAAAGTAGCATGAACTTTATTAAAACTTGACAACATCAGTAATGAAAGTAAATGTTTTTATCTCGTGTTGAAGCTAAATTTAAAGTCAATTTTAATGACAGTTTATCCTGAGAGGAGTGAGAATGGAGCTTTTCTTTCCTTTTTAGAATATTCCCTCAAAATATTCTGTTTATTATTGGCTTTAGAAGCATTTTTCTTTACTTATTTATTTTTAGATACCTCAGACTGATGCACTTTGCTGGTTTGCAGATAATTTCATGTACAATGACAATAAAGATCTTCTATTATAACATATTTTGCTAAAACAAGAACTGCAAACCTTCTCAACCATCTCTCAGGCTGCAAAATTCCAACTGCGACCAAGAATTATCTGATGTAGTTATTATTATAATCTTTACTGAACCAGCCCTGGAATTAATAAAAATCTGTATATGGATATGATTTTCTCTGATGGGACCACTATGGAAGCTGTAGTAATTATTAACTATCCTTTGAAGGGAAAGATTAGGTCTTCATTCAGGTGGATAAAAAAATGCTCTCCCTTTAAAAAAAAAAAAAAAATGCATACAATAAAGTAAATCTCTTCTGCACTGCACACATACTACACTTTTGTATAACTCTGGATGTCAGAGTAAAGGCAGACAGATCCACCGATCAGCCACAACATTCTGACCACTGACAGCTGAAGAGAACAACATCCATCATCTTGTTCTAATGCAACGTTCTGCTGGGAAACCTTGACATTCATGTGGATGTTTGACATGTACCACCACCTAAACACTGCAGGACAAACAACCCCCTAGTCTCCATGGCAACAGCAGTCCTTGATGCCAGCTGCCACCCTCAGCAGGACAAACTAAAACTGGTCAGGAGTGGTCTGAGGAACACGACAGAGCTAAGCTGTTCACCTGGGTTCCACACTCCCCACATCCAGATCTGATTGAGCATCTGTGGGATGGTCCAGGATCAGCCTGGTCTAGGTAGGACCCACCCTGCAACCCACAGGATCCACAGAATCCACAGGACATCCCCAGAGGTTCTGATGAACCACTGGGTCAGAGGAGTTTTAGCAGCATAAAGGGACCAACACAGTATTAGTCAGGTGGTCAGAATGTTATACTGTTATATTGTCATGCTGATTATATGATCAGTAAATGTTACCATCAATTATAACGTCCACATTGATCAGGAAAAAAAACAAACTATCAGTTCATTCAGAAACTGTGGGGTTAAACCTAAAAACACAGACCTCAACAGCAGTTTGTTTCAAAGCAGAACACCAGCCTGGTTTTCACTAAAGAAGCTTTCAGAGCAACAATTAAATGACAGTTTTGTTCTCATTAAGTTCAGAGTCAGCCAAAATAATGTACACACATCAGGAAAAGAAAAACTTTTATAAATATTTCATTTGTATAAGTACTTCTACACATATAGATTCCTCTTTCTAAGTTTGATCAAATCACGATAACTCTGTGTCCTGTTGTACGATGTTTTCCCAACAGATGGCGCTACCCTCATGAATGGAGCATCAACAAGTGACGTCTACAACACAACAGAAATGTCTGGAAGCCAGTGGCCACCACTTTGAGCACCTCTTGTAATTGTAGAGGCCAAAGATAACTTTTATTAATCTCGTGATGTCTGAATAAATTTGGTATTGAAATATTTATGCAAGTTTTTCTTTTCCTGATGTGTGTAAACATTATTTTGGCTGACTCTGTATAATGGGTTTCTGACAGGTCACCAGGCAACATCTTTTTATAATAATGACAAACATACCTGCATTCTACAGGAGTGATTTTCCTCATGTGCAGGTAAAGATGTGTGAGGAGCTTAGAGATGACAGGAGCAGGAGTCATCCTCACTAATTCAGCTTCCACCTAGAAACAGAAAGACCACAAACAAACACACTGATATACTCTCAAACGTTCAACCTCACAGCCTCAAAATACCTGTTTAGGAAGTGTTGTGTTTCTAAATTCTGCTGAAAGCATTGACAGACATTCTCTTACAAGGTTGTGTAAAAAGCAGCCTGTACTCTGAGCTACTGAGAAATCTTCCTGAACAAAGTTTCTACGTGTAAATCAGCTCAACTAAAACTAAAGCCTCAGTCAGAGATAACAGGTATTGCAAATTACAAACAACTTTCTTTGTTAACTCAGACTTTCTGCTTCAAAATCACATAAAAAGGGGAGTTTAACTCATCAGGTGACTGAAAATGAACGGCTTGTGCAGTTCTAGATCCAAAAGTAGGACGTTTCATCTCATGTTTTACTACAAATACATGCAATAATAAATAAATACAATGGCTGGTTGTTAGTTTATTCACTATTAATGTCACTTTATATACTGGATTGAACTTGAGCAGTGGAAGAGAGAAGGAATTTAATAAAATTATGGAGATTCAGAGAGGTTTTTCTTTTTTTTTTTTTTATTCAGGCCAAATACAAACAAAATAGGTACAAAAAACAGTCTTTTACATTCAAGAAAACAAAAGCAAAAGAAAATAATAATATAGAACAGAGGGCTTGTGCTTTAAACAAAATCTTAATCAAAATGAAAATGGGCTATTATACAAACATATTGTCAATAAAGGAAGCTAATTTGGAAGCATGTTTTGTGTTAATCAAATGTAAAGATTTTGGCCAAAGTTTCAGATCATTTTTCCAGTGGGAAATATTGGGTTTTGTCTTAAAAAAAGCGACATTTGTGTATATATTGTTTGCCAATCAAAATAAGGTTATTTAAGCCAAAGTTAATATGATTATTATCAAAGATTCCATATTTAATGTTTGTGACTGTCAAATTTGCTAATTGTAATCCTTTAGAATTAACCCACTCTTGAAAGTCAAGCCAAAATCTTTGTACTGTTTCACATAAGAAGAATAGATGATCCAAGTCTTCACACTCATTCTCACAAAAACTGCAATTGCCTACATCCATTTTAAATCTTTGTTTTAAAAATTCCTTTGTTGGATAAATGTTATTAATAATTTTGAATTGGAGTTCTTTTGTTTTTGGCGGGATTGGGGAAGTTAAGTATTTATATCTAATGTTTTTTGTTTCTTCTATTTCAAAATTTCTAAAAATATAATCTCTTTTAAGGGAGTTATTAAGGCAACTATTTAGAAAACAGCTCCTGATGAATTTGTTGTTACATTTAAAGTCTAGGAAATTAATACCACTGATCTTAAGTTGCCTTAATGAAGGTGTAACCTTTAGATTCAGAGAGGTAATGTTGCACAATGTTAAGTTAAGCACGGTTTAATTCAAAGCAGCTGAATGTTAAACTTCAGTGCAGCTGAACGGGTTTCAGTTAACCTTAAAGTAAAATAACTTTTTTAAAAGCTAAAATACACAGCGAAGAAGTACAGGTTGAGAAGGTCATTCTAAAGACGGACAGCTGTGGCAGCAACTAACAGGTGTTCAGCGGTAAGTTTGCCACCTGTGTTGATTAGCCTGCTAGCTAACTTAGCCGCTTAGCTAGCTAACGCGTCCGGACCAACTGCTCAAACACGACAAAACACAACTCTTCACAAGTCGCTGACTTAACGTACAACAAAACAACGCTGCTGGTTAGAATTATTTATCTTCTTACCGTGTTTTCCTCCAAAAACAAGGTCAACAGCAGCCAGAGATGCTACCAGATAGTGATGTTACGAGGCGTGCCGAGGCTTCGAAGCGTGTGCCGAGTAACGGGGGGGCGTGTCCACGAAGCGCGTATGGAGGCTTGCTTCGTTTAGGGGAGGAGCCAAAAATGATGACGTTCGAAGCCTCGCATGCCGGTCATACCGCGTGACTGGTTCAGGAAGTGGTTCGCAGGTTTGACGTGCAATTCAAAATATAAGGTGCAGCGAAACGCAATGGATTCCCCGTTCACATTTGTTGGATTTTTACCTGCTGTATCTTTGCATTCAATCGGTTTGAGTTTCTTTTTTTATAGAACCAGCCAGAAAGAGAAGATTCTCCCCTGTCTGGGAACACTTTGACCTGATTTCTCCTAATAAAGTAGGCACATAACAAGTGAAGTGTAATATGAGTAACTGTGACACCAGACAACGCTTGTTCTAATTTCTTTTTTTTTCAGGTATTTTAAAAGGTGAAGTGTCTGTTGTGTTCCAAGGAGCTAGAGAAATATTGTCCAAAAAAAGAAGCCACCTGAATCCCAGCACTGTGGAAAAATTTATATTTTTGAATAAAAACAAATAAAATGTTGTCCCTACTTTTGTTTTACAGGTTGTCACTGGTACCACACGCACAGTCACAAAACAACAAGTAGCAAAAGCACAATAAATTTTATTTATATAGCCCTTATTACAATTAAAATTATCTAGGCACTTTACAGAAAGCCAGAACCTGACATCAATCAAGTAGTCAAGCTACAAATCTCAAATCTCTCCCCAATTTGTTTCCATTTCCCCCTCTGTCCCTGCTATCAGGAAAAGCAGATACTATATTAAGTATATTACTTGTTTATTGGCATTATCATTTAAGCACAATTCAAAGCTTCACATGGCAAAGCTCGTGTGTCATTATAGGCACTCTGCCTGTTTTACTTTTATTTGTCCAGTTGATGGCGCAGTAGAGCAAATGAAGCACCATGAAGCTTCGAACCATGAGTGAACCAATTGGATGGAAAGCCTCAATGCTTCATGAAGCTTCATCTCGCCATCACTAGCTACCAGACGTGCTGACCATAGATACACATAGACTAGATACGCTAGCACGCTGTCTTCTATATTATCTATGGTCTGACCAATGACTGCTCTCTGGCTCCACCCTCTGAGAATCGTTGTCGTTTGGCTCCACACTTGCTGATGACCACTTCCGGTCTCAGAAAATGAAAAAAACTGACCTTTTTTCGTTTCTGTCTCTTACTGATTTTATTTTTTTGTTATTCTAAATATAATATGAAAATCAAAGCATTTTTAAAATTTCGTACATCCCTTTTTGATCATGAAAAGGAAAAACGCCTTGTATTTCAATTTTAATTTTTGCATTTTAAAACGAAAATCAAATAACCACTCGTTTTTTGTTTTTCAATACCCGTTTCAGAACGGAAAATCCAATTACCAGATAAATACACGGACCCTGTACTCACCCATGAGGCTGAATCTAGCAAATAATCATTGCTGTGCTGACACGTCTCACTAAAAGAAAAGCTCTTTTTGTGACTTAAAATAAGAAAATATTGCAGCAAATTGCACTCCCTCAACTACTTGTTGTTCGCTCTGGCAGCAGAGGTGTATTTGTCCAAATTACACCCTGGTGGGTCTTGTGTCGGCGTCTTGTTGTGGCAGCTCCCCGGTGTGTTAATTTACGCCTGGGTCCATTTTATAGTGAGCACCTATCGATCTGCCTGGACACACATGTAAGCCTCTAAAGCTCTGTTAAGACAAAACAAAATGTCAGCTACAAATTGACGGAAGCTTAACACGCGAGCGCATGTCTATGTGTGTGTGTGTGTGTGTGTGTGTGTGTGTGTGTGTGTGCGAGCTGAGTTTCACACCATATAATTCTCAAACCTCTCAAGGTGGCAAAGCACATCAGTAACACCCTAGCCCATCTGTTCCCATGACGATAAGGATCTATTCCGTTAATTAAAGCCCTTTTACTTCCCCGTTATGTTATGTGATGGACAGGTTAAAGTGTGAACATTTCCATTAGGGACACCCACAAAGCACAAACACAAATAGCGTAATAATATCATAATTTTGTGATGTGAATTACTAAGTGAAAACTAAGTGCTGCGGCGTCTCTCAATCTGTTTACAGCTCTATTATTTCCCCAGGTAAAAGCAGTGGCGCGTGAAGATGATTTGCTGTCAAATATGTTCTGTCACCGACTGCTTTGTGGTTCCTAAATGATGTCAATGAGTAAAAAGCATAATGACTCGTGGTTAGACATGCTGGCAGGGCTCCAAGTTTGCCGTAATCAAGTACATTCAGACTTTATCAGTGGTGTTTATCAGGCTTAGCGCTCCTGATGTTCCGGGCAGAGGATGCGAGATTGGATATGAGGCTTGATGGCTGTGATCAATCACTGATGGCATCACACGGGACTAACAAGGCATCCTTAACGAAGAAAGACCGTGGAAAGGATATAATTAGGAAAACTCATAATTATCTACCTCAAAGATAGATTTGTGCTGCCTCGAGGTGGGAGGAAGGGAGGGAGAAGAAGAAATGGAATAAAAGGTCAATACTGAAACACTGCAAGCCTGGACTGTCATGTTTCCTGTCAACGGATCCTTGAGGCAATGGAAACCTGAATACTCTTAAGGGGTTTTACTTCATAAAGGAATTTTTGGT
This sequence comes from Amphiprion ocellaris, assembly GCF_022539595.1. NCBI lineage: Eukaryota > Metazoa > Chordata > Actinopteri > Pomacentridae > Amphiprion > Amphiprion ocellaris. The sequence continues at coordinate 7,748,346 of NC_072786.1, forward strand.
GCCTTGCAAAAAGAAAAAATACCAGCTCTAAAATGCCAAAAGTTAAGATAAAAGAAAATGAAACCCAATTTGTGAATTGGAATTTCATTTATTCTGGCAAAATAGATGTTTTTGTTCATCAAATGCTCAAAAATACTGACAAATTGCAATACATTTATGTCAAATCACACGACTTTGGCTGATCATGCTTACTGTTGTGCAGTCACGCCCACAAAGTTCCATTTTGAGCCTGAAAAAAACATTTCAGATGCAACTGTATCGATCCCAAACCGCATTTTCTGCCCAAGATGCCCAAGATCATTTACATATAAACACAGTTAAAGAGCACCACATGAATATGAAAAATGAAAGCCTCACACTTGGAAACTTGTTAGAATTTTCAACATGTGTACGTTAAATTAGGATGTAGACTGTAAGCGCCTTCTCAATTCCCCCAGAAACAAACCTGAGGACGTGTCCTCGGAGATACTGTGCAAACTGAATAAAATAAATTAAACTGAGTCTGCAGCTATGCTAACGCTCTGTAAAGCTGCACTTCTGCACAGCGGGCCTTTGAGCTGAATGCAAACACAGTGTGATAACATGATCACAGTGAATATGTTAAACATCAGCAGGTATAAAATTTAACATATTCACCATCTTATTTTAGCTGGTTAGCAGCACGCTAACATTTCCTAATTAGTATGGAAGACGAAGCATGGCTCAGGTATGGGAATGCCGTTAGCTTTGCAGGTATTTGATCATAATCCGTAGCACTTGAAGGATAAATTGAATCATTTGCAACCAGTTTTGAGGTAATAAGACACTTTACGTAACATCTCAATGAGGCTTTAGAGGAAAAGTGCAACATTTCAACTTACTTAAGCTGTTGAATTATTGCTGTTGCTTTGTTAGCGAAATAAAGGCCCAAGGCGCACATGACACCCAAAATTCCCCAAAAGGGCTTTTTTGTTATGAAACCATAATTATATACTATACAAAACAGCCAAATTCTAACAGTAGTGTGCTCTCTTTCCAAAATACAGTTAAATGCTGTAAAATTGATGCTTTGTTTACGCTAAAAAGAAGAATGTCCATTGAATTCTAATGTAAACTTCACATTCTACCATAGAATTCAAGTGTTTCAGTAATATATCGTTACAGTAGTATAAATAAAATTCCAAGGGCAGACATGTACTGTATGTTTCCAAAAGTACGACCTATATTGTGATTTTTATTCATGTACAGCACATGTTTAATAATTACAGTAGCAACACAATATAAGTTCAGTATTAGTGGAAAGTGTATCGACAGTAAACCTCATATTCCACTGCAGACTTATGTAATTAAATATACGGGGATGAACAGTTGAAATAAATTGCAATAGTTACACAAATTACAGTAAAATACTGGCAACCCCAGCTGCAAGAGTTCGACTCTAAACCTCACAATCTACTGTGGTATTCCAATTTTACAGTAATCAGCAGTTTAAATAACTTACAGTAGAAAAATTGTAAAATTGCAGGGAAATTTGTTGCAGTGCATGTTGCTAAATTCCAGAGATTGACATACTGTAGTATTAAAAAGCATGATCTATGCTTAATTTGAATTCATTTACAGTACATATTTATTAACAACAAATACCACATATTACTTATTTAACAGACAAAGCAGTCAGCAGACTTGTCCTTCTTCGTGGTTTTGACGGTGGCCCTCCTGAGACTTCAAAAAATGTCTCTTTTCTAAGTCATGACCAAGCAGCAGCGAGGCAGACAGAACCAGCCTGTGGATCCTCCCGCCGAGGCGAACACATTAAGGGCATTTCATCTGCTCAGACAGGCCTCACTTTGATCTGGGAATACACGGAGTCCTCAGTGCTGACAGCTTGTGTAAGCAGCAGAACCCGGCCTGTCGCTCAGATCACCGCCACTTTGTGGAGAGAAACGGCTGTCGAGGGCTCAGACACACTGGGAGGAAGGCAGGGGTAACAAAGCAAAAATAAAAAGACGCTGACACACTCTGCGGCTTTCAGAGGGGAACATCTCAATCGAAAAGGAACGCCGGAGAGGCCTCGGGCATCTCAAACGCCGCAGTCAAGGTCGTGCACAGCGTGATGACATCCGAATCTTTACGTGCTCTGATGCTGAAGTAAAATCGACGGCCTCATCGCTCTGGCTGTCCAAGGAAATGACTCCACGTTCTGAGGGCTCGTTCATTAAGAGGTTAATGACTCGAAATGTGAAATTAATTTAACATCCAAAGGAACACTCTCTGTACAGGGATGGACCGAGCTCAGCCATCAGCTTAATGTTCTCCAAGATGAATGGACCCCTCCCCTTTTAGGTGAACTCCATTTCTCCCATCACAGATATGGGCTGTTGCTCTTTTTTTCCTCGGTCAGAATGAATTTATGGTTTAATTAACGTTTTGGTACCAAAATGGCACGCTCATGTCTTCAATAGCACAGCTGGCCTGAGATGTATTTATGGATATGGTGAATTGAAAATGAAAACTGAGAGATCTTGGCTTAGAGATTATTATATTAAATGACTGATACACATATGAACTCCCACCCAGCAGCTGGTGGAAGACTTACTTACTGTCACTGTGCTGTTAGCTAAAAAAAAAAAAAACCCTGCTCCATTCCTTTGTTCACTAGGGAGCAATAAAACGAGGATGGCGACTAAAATGATCCATGTGTGCACTACAAAGACAATTTTTAATCATAATTTACCTCGAGCTCGTCACAGCGAAGTTGTGTTTTCAAAGTGGTTAATTCCATTTTGAATCTGTGCCAGATCTGTGGAAGTGAACACTATTTCAGCTGGCGGCCCATTATATTGGCAAATGGTGATTAAAGCTTTAAATTCTGATCATGGCCTGCAGGGCAAGGTCATTCCTGGGAACGATACACGCTGCGTTTCCTTTGTTGACGTGTCTAATGGCACTACAGTGTCAAATGAAAGTATTAAACTTGAGTGAATTTATTAGTTAACATTACGTGCACCATCTGCACAACAAATAAAGGACATCTTTGAGCCATTTTTCTTGCATTTCTTGTTCTACTAGTACAGTATTGTTGAGATAAATGTGCAATCCTGGTAGCTCCATGGTCTGAAGTATGTCTTATGGGAAGTGCAAAGTCCAAATCAATGGGATCCAATGAAGAAAAAGGGCCAATTTAAAATATTGGAAAAATAAAAAAGGCACTATTTTTACGCATAATTAAAAGTATGTGCTAATGCTGTGGCACTAGGGATGACAATGCCAGTCTGTTAGTTCTCCTGTCCACCAATGTCTTGAAGTGATTGCTATCCAGTAGCTGTTGAGGAACTTTGCAACAGATCTTCAAATGTTATTTTGACTCTAGCAAAACAAAGGCTTGCCAAAAGTGATGAACTGATCAACACACCTTTATAAGAGTAATTTACACTCAATTCCGTATCCATACATAACATGCACATGCATAACACATTCCTGTGCTCAGCACAAGACCATTTTTTATTAAATACTTCATTCATTGAAAAAGATACATCAACTGAGCAGCCTTGGCGGAGTATTGCGCTCTCTGAGTGCTTTTCTAGTAGTTTAGTATGTCGTCCAGAATGTCACCAACAAGTCATAGTTTAGAAAGAGGCAGCTCTTATGTCTGTTGACAGGCAACAGCAGTTATTTCTCATTTCCATAATCAATGACCTGTTAACTGAACAAAGCAGCCAGTGCTTATTCATGGTCTTAAATCTGTCCTTCTGAACCAACAATGAGGTAAAGCTGTAGACTCTTCAGTCTATCAAGCACTCTTCATACTATGTTACTGCTTAAAAAAAAAACAACTTCAATGAAACATGACAGTTGCTATAAAAACTCATACAAAGACACGACTGCGCTGCATTTTAAAGTAAGTACAGAGAAGTATTCCACTAAAGCTTTAAGGATCATGTTTGACCTTGAAAAAAGTCCAAAATAATCCCATCACAAGGTCCATTTAGTCGCTCTTCTGAAGATGCCAGTCACATCATGAGCTCCACATGAAGGCTGCCCAGTTGTCATGGAAATCGATGTTCAAATTTCCATTTTACAGCACCAAAAGAGTTTAAAGAGTTTCAGGAGAAAGACTGGAAAACAAACAGGGTTCCTATCCTTGCGTCCCATCCGACTATACAGTCTTATACTATATACACAGATGTTGAAAGAGCACAGGTTGGATTAGCAATGAATTAGAACAGATTGGACTAATAGGAAATCACAGAAGACGTACGACACACAAACAGCTAAATTTCTCATCTTTTTCCATTTTTAAGGCTCCACAGCTGTGAATGGAGCATTCATTGCCATTCCTCACTACGTTTTGTGACGATACACAAACACCAAACGCTCAAAACACTTCACAGTGACTGATGCTCACACGCTTCAAGCTGATTCATGGCAAAGGACAGATATAGATTGTTTAGATTTACAGCTCTGTGGAGGAATAATTACATCTTCTAATTGCGCCAAGCCCGAGCTCTCAAGGGAGCAACAGCGCTCCAAAACAAAGAAAGATTAATAATGAAATGATGAGACATGGACTATCAGAGGATAATGCTCTGGGAGGGGAAGCTGCGATTTAAAGATCTGGACAAGCTAAGACTTAATCACTTTATCTGATTGGTATTTGAAGCCATGAATCTCAATTAGCAGGCATTAGGATCTTTTTGGCAGTTGTGCGGAGTCCATTTCCATGATTGGACACTGGCTGCTTGTCAGCCCGAATTAATATGCTGCATAGATGGAAATATTGTGATAACAACAAGAGAAAATATCAGCAGCAGATAATGATGTTAAAATAGCATGTGAAATATCTCAGAAGTGTAGTCTTTTACATGGCACCTCATTTTCTTATGCAAAAACCAGAGGATCAGGCTGTGCAATGCAGTTTAATTGTTGAAAATAAATGTTTTTCCTTCAGTGCTGCTGTTTTTTTTTGTGCCCTTTTTGTCTTATAATTAATGATTTCCTATCTCCTGTCTTTGTCTACATCCCTTTGTGCATGCTTGCCATTGTGTACTGTATCCTCTTGTCTTTGTCTGCTTTAATTATGGCTGAATAGCAGGAAATGGGCCTTTTTAATTGATAGGCCTTTCTCTCAGCTACCAGGTTTTCTATCATTCCCCGCCACAGGTTCCCAAAATGGCTGCCTTTGTACCTGCTTCCACTATACCTCAATTATTAACAAACCAAACGGTCGCCCTGGTTACCTGCAGATAAGCAGCCAAGCTAATTCAGTTAGTTTGTTATCTCATCTGTCGGAAGGTAAAATGAAAGACGCTGGGAAATCACATAATTAAGCACTTTGATGTATTGTCCTTCAGTATACAATCAGCAAAAAAAAAAAAAAAAGATTAGCTCGCTCACTTCGATGCTGAAATCCCCGATTAACAATATACTTAGATTTTTTTTCTCAGACTTTTATCATTTCGTTTGAATTATTCACAGTCTGATCTCCCATTTTCGGTGCACAAAAAAAAAAAAAAAAAATGCATGCGCCCTTTACCATCACCTGGGGTAATTCTGAAGGAATGCTAATCTGCGATTCAGTTTGATAATATGTGTATGAAATATTCACACTTCTCTCCCTCTCTCAGCATTGATTTTAGCGTCCTACGGAAAGCTGCGAGCTGCCTCTTTGTGGCAGCATGTGTCTGATATTGGCAGTGGCTCTCGGGGAGATCTCTCCGTATGTGAGTGCGGATGACGTGGGGGAATCACTCAGACGAGTATCCTACTTGACAGTTGCTCGCCGCCATCCGATGCCTCTCACCTGAGGCACCGGCACTGACATCCTTCAAAACCATCTGCCTGTCTTTCACTGCTAATTGATTTGTCCTTGGATGGAGGTGTCTGGGAATGCTTTGGGGAGGATATGCATTTTGACAGATGCTCTGCAAGAGCTTGTACAACAACAAAGGGCGGGGTTTCCTCTTCTTTTTTTTTGTCTTTTTTGATGCTTTTGGTGCCTTGAGGTGAATTAGTCGCCTTTGTGATGCGATGAGTTGTTTAAACAAAGCGGCGGGGAGCTTAATGGTGGAGCGTCTCAGCAATTTTACAGCAGCAATCTGGTTTGTTTTTCTTCAGCTTCAAAGTACATTAAACTCTAATACTCCCGCTCTGATTGCTCCTTAACTAAGCCGGCACTTTATACAGTCTTGAGGGATTCACACCAAAATGCTAAGAAAAAAAATAGGAGCAAGGAGCCTCCCTGACTTTTTAATACAGCTTGGAAAGCAGTTCACATCATCAGCAGTCGAATGCCTGAAGCACTTGTGTTTTCTGACACAATAGCATTTAGATTTTGTTCCCCATGAAGGCAATAATGAATGCAGGAAATGGGGAATTATTCAAAAAAGGAAAGGCTGGAAGCCACAAGTCGAATACTGTAACTTTTAGTTGGAGTTCATCCCTCACCTGGGATTCCTCCAGATCTAGGTCTCCTTTTTTTCTCTGCATAATTGCCCACTACTGCCCCTCCTCATAAAGAACAGTCCTCTAATAGCCAAAAAATGTTGTAAAAAATACACTTAACAAGAAACTTGCATCATAGTCACTATAAAGCTAAATCAAATGATGCAGAAGTTCATGGCTGTCTTGCTTTTATTCAAAGTGAATTGCAACATGCGATCCATCATTGTCAAGACAAATCTAAAAATATCAAAGATATTAAATATTTATATTTTGGATGCATCATGCTCCAGTCCAGTGTTCAAATAAGCATCAAGTTCAGACTGCATTAACCTTTAATACCAGATATGTCTCCTATTACCACGTAGCTTCCAGTACCTCGTTTACTTCTTCTTCTCCTCTTTCCACAATGTAGGAGTGACTTAAACTCCTCAGCAGTAATTGGTCTGAGGATCTATTCCCCGGTGTTCATATTGAACAAGGAGAGCAGCTAATGTATTGGTGTCAGGAAAGGTTAAATGCCTACACTGGCATTAAAATGTAATTAAGCTTTCTCCCCTCAACATGAGAAGAAACGCAAAAGTATTGCATATTACACACACAACATTCATACAATTTTTTAATATCCCACAGCCCACTCATCTTGTATAATAATGCAGCAGTAATAGATACAAAAATCACGCTAATACACAAATATTCTTAGACAGCAGCAGCAGCAGTAGGTGCAATTCTCTGTGCACAACAGCACTGGAACCGAGGTTTCCATACAAATGCAGCAAAAGTGTCCCTCGGCTATTCGGAGGCGAGGCACAGTGATGTAAAAATGCAGGTTTAATTATTTGATTGTACCTGTGATCACTTCCCCGCTAACCTAATAATAGCATGAATGTCTACTGGGGGATGTGCGTTGATTCCTCGGAGGCTGTGAGCTACAGAAGAGACGATTAACTATTTGCATTTAGATTGTGTGTTGACACACAATACAGACATACGGCCCCACGATTCAGACCTGACAGAGGCAGGCAGAGATAGAAGTCGTCTATGGAGGCCTTTAGTGTGTTTGTGTGCACAGGTTGGTGTTTGTAGGTGTTGCCGTGGTCTGGTTTTAATAGCCACATCCATGTCTTTACCCCTCAGGTCTTTGCCCCATCAGCGATGAAGGATCGGTGGATTCATAGCATTAGCTCGACTGTAGGTTATTGCTTATTAGCTGGCGTCAACACCCTGAGGAGAACATGGAGGTAAATGTAAGGGAGATTTAAGGAGGTTCCATCTAGAGAATGGGTGGTTTACACGATTATGAAGAAGCCTGCGGGGGAAGCGTTGGTGTTAGTCGACGCAACAAGCAGAGGAAAGAAAAAAATTAAAAGAAAGTAACGTTGAACAGAAGAGGAGAGAGATTAGGGAAGCTGTGCTGTGTGATGTAAAAGGAACTTTTCTCTGAATAAATAGAAGAATTTGTTAAACTTTAGTTTTCTTTGTGCACAAATAGTCGATATGGAGCAGGATTAGCATTCATTTGGTGTCATGTTTCTTGCTTTTCGTAGTTTTCTGTTGACTCTTCATCAATAATTACACCACTGTGTTCACCAGATGCTGGTAATTTTCTTTCCTGTTTGGTGTTGAACAATTTGCTTAAGTTTTCAGAGATTCTTTTGCAGACAACAGCCGCCTAATTTGGGAGGATGAGAGCCGTGAGAGTCAATCACAACATTGAAGATGCAGGAAGTAAAATCAAAACAATGTAAAAATGCTAAAAATGACAGGAACCACGGAGTCAGGTAATATATCTCTGTGGGTTTTAGACTGTGAACAATCCCTTTCTCATCACACATAGTGAATAAACACATTGCTATATATGAAAGTGTTGATTAGTGCAGCTTTAAGATGTTAAAATCTGCACTATATCAGTCACCTTTTTAATTTCCTTGAGCTCTTACATGGCTATTTTATGACTGAGCATTTGCCTACACTTCTTCCTACAGCTCTATGGTGGAAAGTAACTCAGTATATTTATTCAAGTATTGTACTTTACTGTATTTAAGTACAATTTTCCCATTTTATACTACTTTATACTTCTACTACATTGTTAAATATTAAACCAGTAATTTCCAACCTTTTTGGCCTTTGACTTCCCAAAAAATGTAAACTAAATGGTGATTTTTCCCTTTGAACATCTCACATAGTTTCATTTCAGTAAATGTTCGAATCATCCAATTTCTCACATGAAATCAAAGATTAGAGAAAAAGTCCAAAAACTGAAAACAGATTTGTGTATCAGAACTTTGCTTTTTCTTCTTTCCTCTCATATGAATCATCTGATGACCCTGCAGATTTGTCCCTATATATAAAACAAGGTATAAAGTAGTTCAAACTAGCTCCACATGCAGCAGCTACAGCAGTAACATGCTGCTGACACACTGATACTTCAGCATTAATAATCTAATGCCATACATAATAATATATCAGTCACAGTGACATTGCTACTTAAACAGAGGATCTGAGTATTTCTTCCACCGCTAATGTGCTTGCAGTTTTACATAGCAATGGCTGACATTTCAAGTGAGTTCATTTTAATTTTCAATCCCTGCAAAAGGCTTAGAGAATTATCTCAGTTTAATTACTTGCCCTCGTCTGAATAAAGCTGTGGTCTCCAGTGTCAGCATGTCTCCATTTTGCAGCAATAAGTTAAGTGTTATCCTAATGACAGTTTAATAACATAAACCAACTGCCAGTATCCATATTATTGTGCATATACTCACTATATCACATTAAGGTGGACATTTATCTCTACTGAAGAGGAGCAGCTTCTCTGGGCCTCGTGAACAAGGCTAGTGGGAGCTATTTAAGTTCATTCAAGTATGAGAGTATAGATTTTAAGTACGTGAATGTAGTTCCACCAGTTATTTCAGGCTTCGATCATTCAGTCGCATCATTTTTATCAATGAGCCAATATGCCAACAGGAGTGATAACCTCAGTCTTACTGCTAAACCTGGCTGTTCTGTTCATAATTACTCAATATATCATCTCATTTTCCATGTCTGTTTACACTAATATGTGTGTAAAACCTCCATTTACCTGTGCAGAGTATCAGCAGTGAGTTTAAGTCTTTTAAAACTGGATTCCCTGAAGTTCCCAAGAACTAGAACAGTGATCTTTTTTTCTGTTAAACATTTGCAATGGAAGTTTGTTACACGCTGCTCTGCCTTTTCTCCCAGGAAGCCTCACTTTGCCAAATGGTAATTACTTGTGGGACTGTTATTCCTTCTGATGGTGAACAGGTCTCCTCCAGCAATAACCCAAATGTGCAGATGCAGCCAAACAGAGACGATTTTAGTGACAAATCTTCTCATAACAGCGACTCAGTCGATCAGTATGTGAAGCAGGCACTCGCTTGTCGAGTCTTTTGGACAAACCGATGCAACACGTAGAAGAGTTTGTCTTTATTGACTGGTTGTTCAGCTGCTATTTACAGAGCTCCGCTGTGTGAAACAGTTAATTAGCGTGATCGATCCCAAAGCAAACACTTCTCTGTCATGCTGTCACGTAAGCTGCTTTGGTTGAAAGCTGATTTTTATTGATATTCCTCAATGTTTCTTGTTTTTTCCTTTCTTTTTTTTCCCCTCAACTACTTCCTCGCTCGCTTGAATCTTTCATTGATTTTCACAGCGGTGTCTTTCTTTTGCTGCCAAAAGTTAGATCCGGTATGCAACCATCAGTTAGTTTATGACTAAATAAATAATAAACTCTCACAAGACAGAGGCAGGAATCAGCAACAGATAACAAACTTGTCAGTATATAACATCTTACTTAGAGAATTTACAGTGTGTTGTTTTAAGTTATTTATGAAGGTGGGCAGTTTTACAGGAAAGAGATGGAGATTGTTCACGAATTCTTGGGTAAATAAATGATTGAAGAGAAAGAAACCATAAAAAACCTAAAGGAAATTTTGATCTTTTCACTGTGGATTGATTGGATTTTCTATTTCAATTTAAAGTTTTTGCTTCAGATTGAAATTTCAAGTAAAATATCTCAAAAACTGCTGGACGGATTGGTTTTAATTTGGTAGAGACGTTCATGATTCCTTTCATTTTCATCTAGGACCATAATAATGGCCAAATGCAAAACGTTTTTCATTCCTACTGCTGTCTTTCAAGATCACTGTTGATCACTATGAATGTGATCAACTTTAAAGAACTCTAAACATCAGCATACATCTGTGCTGACGTTTGCATATTGAGCTCAAAGCACCACTGCGCCTTCAGGCTGAGTTATACTGGAGTAGAAGTGGTTTGACTGTGTTGTCAGAAGTTGAAAAGGCAGCCATCATGGGAAACAGCTGTGCCAAGAATGAAAAGTAAGAGCTTAAGGGAAAAGTTACAGCCCTGGTTCTTCTCTCACTTCCACATTGCAGCTCCATTTGTGTCATGAAGTGGGTGTGAATTACGGATTCACCTAAAGGCTATTTTCATAGATGAATGATCTATTGATAATTGAAACAAATAATCAACTAATTGGAATAAGAACTGCACAATTGCTAAATGGCTCTTATTCATCCTTGACTTTGTTTTAGGCATGTGTTAACTAACAAGGAAGACAGTAAAGATACTTCTTGTGTACTTTTGTAACACACATACAGCGTCTTTGTGTGCGACCCAGTCTCCACAATATACATTCCTATTAAACTAAGCAGGAAACAGATTTTCTTTACATTTGTTTGTAATGCATCACAAACATGTTTTTAATCTTTGTATGGTTGCCATGCAGGTTATTGTTTCACTGTTGCTCCTTTTCAACCAATCATACGCTGGCCGGCCAAAAAAAAAGTCACTTCTTGGCCTTTTGGGTGACAGTCCAGTAGCTGCTTTATGTCTTTTACCACTTTTTCATTTTAAAGCTGACCTTATGGCATTTTTAAATGCCTTTCCTGCCATGCTACAGCTCACAAATTATGTTTATTTCAAAACAAAATTATATTTCGTTCAAAATGTGTAGAAACGTTGACTATACATGGTGTAGTGCTTTGTCTCCAACTATACTGCCTCACTGTAACTGTAGTTCAATAAAGTTCTTAACGCCCAGCAATGGTCAGCTTTGGACCAGCAGACTGCAGGGATTGCGATACATTGACCAAAGGCTTGGTTATATTGTTGGGTCATCAGTGTTCCTCCAGTTCTCCTGTGCTGAGGTAACTTGTGAACTTGCAACAATTAGAAATTACACAGCAATTAAATTTGTTGGCAACCAATTAGGTGGTTGATTTGGTCAACTACACCGATTACTCATTGGCCTATTAGTTTGAATGTTGCTTCATCGGTTGTGAAAAGTTAAAGAAATGGTCAGACATAGCTTCTACAGAAAAGCCCAGAGAAGAGCTGGTTTCCCAAAGCCATCCAGCCAAAGCAGTTCAATGGATCTACTGGTTCATTAGGTGTCACAGAGAAGCTAACATGGCTGTAGACTCTTTAGTCCTATTTTATTTCATTTTATGTCAAATTTCATATTCTGATGGTATAGATTTCTTCATGTATCATTAAATGTATTCAGGCCACAGCACTGTGGGTGTAAAAATGGGCACATTTTGATATCCTGAACCAATTTGGAATACCACAAGAACTAAAGTGATGGGATATATACATTTTTCCTCGTCCAATCATGTCATTTTGTGGAGAGTAGAAATCTAGCTCATCCTAAGGAGCTTTTATTGCTGTTCTGCTAATTCAATATACTTGACTCAGACTTGTAAAATGCAGTTTTAAGTAGCCTTCAACCAGACTCTACAGAGCTTGTTTGGTCCACCGGCTCCCCCACTGATTTAACTACAGCATCACTGCGCAGCTTCTCATGAAACCAGATCAATTTCTCTGAGTGGGACTTGTCTCATTTCCTGTGTTCATTTTTCACAGCTTCACGGGGACTGTAGAAAAAGAGAGCACCATCTGTGCAGCTTCACCGAAACAGAAAGAAAGAAATACATCCTTTCTGTGTTTAACATAATCTCATGGAGCTACTTGTTCTTCTGGAAATCCTCTTGCCGCTGAAATCAATTTGCTTTCATCAGCCCTAATGACACTTGGTTAGGGGGCCTGTTTCCAAGTAGGCCATTCAGGGAGCTATTTGTAGAGGATGAAGTAATTTGGTGAAAACACTTCAGTATCCACTGATCCATATGGTCAATAGACTTTTCTGCAAGGATCAAAAGAAGTGCACACCCCTTTAAAACGTGAAGATTACACACATTTTACTTGTGTGGTCAATTCATTTATTTGCTTATGGTTGTATTAATTTATTTAACTTCTACATAACCCGTTCTTCTCCACAAAAGAAGAACAAGACAAGTTACTACAACAATATATTAGCTTAAACCCTTTAGTTGTCATCCAGACGTATGCCTGATGTATCCTGAAGGCTTTCATAAGCAAACTCTTCCAAAGTCTTCTATCTCCAGCACTGCTGACTGATTGGCTGTTTATGGAAGTTCCATTAACATGGTTCAGCACGCAGCCAGCTGCAGGCCCTCAGTTTCCACTATAAAACTCAGCATGTTACAGAGCAGGTACCCAGTAACCAGCTATCATCCCAGAGCTCCCATATCCACGGCCTCATTAAAGGAACAGGGCAGCATCACATCTGGATGCTGCTGGCTGTCCACAACCATAATATTGTTCAGTCTGAAGTCTGCATGAACAAATTCCATGGACCTCAAGTCGAAAAGAGCTGTGGTCAACTAGAACTGATGCGTTATTTTGGTCTATGGAACCACATAAGCAGCAGTTTGAAGTTAAACCAGGTATGATTGATTTCATAGAAAAAGCCATTTCATCTCACAATGTTGTCTTTTCTTCCCTGGTTTCTGTTACTGATAGGCTTTGCCTTGTCGATTTCAGTGTTGGAAATCCTTTTCGAGCCAAGACTCCACCTTGTAGGGCTTTTTCAAGTAGGTGTCTGTAGGTTGTCTTTATAGAGACAGACATTTATCAGTTAGTTTCAGCGTTTCTCTTATGTATTCTTTTGACATTTAAGAAAAACTTGTTTTTAGAAAAAGCAGTGTTTTCTTGTCCTCTTCTCTGCTCGAGGGAGCTTTGAACCCCCCCAAGTAGAACAGAGCTGGTATTCCCAGCACGGCACTCTAAACCACTAAGACCATCATGATGCCTGCAGTAAACCAGTGATAACGGAGCAAGATAAGGAGCAGTCAGCCAGATCAATAGCTGAGCACATCACTGTCTAATCAAAGCCTTCACTCGGCAGGAGACACTGAAACGGAATACGTTTGTCTTTCAGGATAAACCAGGTTTAAGATCGGCCGGGTTATGAAACTGGGTGCAAGCAGCTGCTGTTGTCACTTCTGAGAAAGAAAGGGGAGTTTCAAAGCATTATGCTAATCATACAGAAGCTGTCATAAGGCAGCTCCAAAAACATAGAAAAAGCAAAAATGAAAACAGTCATTTTGGAAGAAGAATATTTATTCTTCTTGTGCCTCAAGTGTTAGAATGTTATTTTATATTTTAGCATAAAATATGGTTGGAATTTGAGAAAAAGCAGCTTGTTTTCAGGATACAACACTTTCTTGTATTAACTGTGTCAAGTGTTCATTGTCTGAGAGGAAAAACATGCAGTTCTTCAGGTATAAAGACAATAAACAGAAGGAAATTATGAGTTCTCTGCACCTGCTGTGCCACATTTAACAAAACCTAGAAAGCTACTAGAAGCTCTCATTCATGTGAAATCTTCCATCCTACAGCAACATTTACAACCTTTTTGTCTCCCACCACTTCTCTTTTTCTGTCCCAATTATCTCAAGTGTTAAATCTGCACAGAGACTGGCCTTCTGAATATTTTATACCACTCATTAAGCACAAGTTGAGCCACCTTTACTGGGAGTCTTCTAGCTCCGCATGAGTTTTCATTTGAAACAGCTCTTCTGCGCTGCGTGGTCTGTGGATGTGGTGGTTTTTAAAGTGCGACTTCACCCTGAGATCTGAGTTCTAACTCCACCCACTGCATAAATTAGGAGAAAAATGCTAAACAAGTAGGGTCTGAGAATGTAGATGTGAAGGCAGGAGTTGCTTGGTGACATCCCCAGGCCAGAAAAAAAAATGGAAAAGAGACACAGAATCTTCCACATCTACACCACAGAAGATTCTTTGGAGAAGGACTTTACACCTCAGGAATCCCCCGAGGCAGACATTAGTGTGGTGGAAGACCATGGTGGTCCCAAGCTGTTCCTCTCCAAGTGTTGATGTAAGTTAGAAGGACTAGAATTAGAATCTTAAGGGAAATTCTGGTAGTGTATCAATAGCAATTAATAGCACAAGTCTGTAAAATTGTGTCAACACTGAAAAATATAGCAAAAAATATTGTAAAACCCCATGAATGACAATTCTCAATTTGCATATTTTTGACATTAGCACTGTTTCAGAGCTCAGGGGCTGCAGGAGGTGTGCTGTCCACATCGCATTAGCATGTTTTTTAAATATCTAAATTTAATTACGTAGAAAAGTCCCAAATGGTTGATTCTGTGTCAGTGTTAGTCTTGCAAGAGTCATCCTTATTCATCCTCATAGAAGAAATATTCACATCCTTTGAAAATTTTACCCTTTTACTGTTATTCAAGATTGAATTATGTTCAATTTACTTTGGCTTATTTGACAAGAATGCACCCAAAAAAAGACTCCAAAGATGCATTTACTACCTACTGATTTCACGGAGGTGAATATTCATGCAATCGCCAATTTTACTTTATATATTTTTTTCATTTTGACACGAAAGAGTCTTCATCTGTAAATTCCTATCATAAAAGCCAAATTAAATTGACCATGATTTTTCATAGGGACTGTATTTAAAAGTGTATTATTAAAATGGTGTATCTCTTAATGTTAAATTCCTACTTTACTATGCTGTACACTGTATTTACATGCTGATGTTTTAAGGGTGCAAATTCTGAATGGAAAAATGTACAATGTAGCGAATAGAAAAAGAATAGCTCTACTTTCTGCAAGCAAACCCACAGTGCAACATACCCTCAGTGTCTGGATTGATGAATGCTAGTTACTGTATTTACTAGAGTGCAAAGTAATATCTGTTATCTCAAAAATATATATAATCTTTATGATTTAGCAGGGATGTGAAGGTTTCCCTGTCCTCAACAAACAAATGGATGCACACAATGATTCATGTTTGGGTGTCTTATATCCTCCATGGGAGTGTAGTTGTATCACAATAGCTACAAAAGATTAATTTGTATGAAGCAAAGCAATGTAACACTAAAGCTATCTCGGTCGTGCTTGCAAATATATAAAAAAAAGAACGTGGAGAAATGTTTGTGTTTGGATGTAAAGTTCCACACAACTACAGTCAGTTGTCCTTCATGGGGGAAGAAGGCAAAAAAATATCCATTTTGTTAATTAGGACTCTGAATGAGCCATTAGCGCATAATTGGGGCCATGAATAGAAGTTTAATGAATGGAAAATTATCAGTCATTACCCCCACCCTAATCAGTCATTTTTTCCACGATAAGACAACTCATGATTGTGCTGCACGTGATAATGTATGACAGACTTGGCAGTTGTTGGCATGACAGACAACAGTGAGTGAACAAATCTACATCTGCAGGTCATGCACGTTACACTGCACACAACACACAGACTCACATCGAGTTCACATCGCTGATTGTTGTTTTCCTCTCATTTGGCTGCACACAACATATTCATGTAGTAAGGCCCAACCCAGTATAATGACAGCTTTACACGGTTTACCAGTTACTGACTTTACTGGAGGAACTGGGTGCTAACTATCACTGTCACAGCAGCACACTGAACCAACCTTTAGGCTACATTCACTTCAATTAGCCTGAACAGAATGAACACATGTATCCAACCAACCCATTATTAGAGCAGTAATAATGACATATTGCTTTCATTAAGGATGTACTATTAGATTTTGCTGTTATTTTGATGATATCGGCAATATAATTAAATTCTAATTGTAATACTCATTGTGTTGCAAACACACACACCCACAATACTAACTATTTAGCTATCTAACATATAAATAATTAAACCATGTCTGAATTTATTCAGCAAATACAGACCAATTATTTTAAACAGTCTTTGTGAAGACTGTCTCCCTACAACATTTTAGAGTATTAAAACAATACATTTAGGAAAAATTTCAGTCAGGTTTAGGCAGCATGTCAGTATTGCAACTGTGCTTATTGGAGTGATAAAACTGTACTTTCAGAACAGCTGATACTGGTGAATTTTCCATTCTTGTACTACAACACTTAAGTGCTGCTTTTGATATAGTAGACTGCAAAATTCTGAATAGAATTTGAAATTGTGGATATGTAATTTTTTTATTATATGCTGCCACTTTCCCACATTATGCAGACAAACTAAATTTCTACGCTGGTGACGCGCAGTTCTATACATCTCTATGCATCTTGAATCTCCCCCAGGGGACAAATCAAGTTTTTTGAATTGAATTGAATGTATCTCAGTAAAATCCCCAGAATCCCAGAACATTTATCAAAACTGCTGTCTCCTTACCAATCAGTGCACTGCTTTGGGTCGTCAAGCAGGAATCCAGGTTGAGTCTTGCATTGCTCAAGTGCAACGTCAAAAATTTAAAAAAGATTTTAAAAAGATAAACACAAATCCATCCATACATTAGCTATACCCACTTTATCCTTCCTGTCTTTATTATTATTGCTGTTTTTATCATTATTATTAGTGGTAGTGTTATTAGCAGTTGCAAAAGTAATATCAGCCTTTGCACTGCTTCCCTTCTTACTCTTGACCATAATTTCCTGTAGTTTGCCACCTACTTTTCTCTGGTACAGCCACTTTATGAACTTATTTCCAATCTGACAGTGTGGAAACTAAATCAGCACGCAAAACATTTGACTTTTGTAACTGTTCTGTACTATAGTGTTTTGTTTACTGCATGCCATCTTGTTCATGTTTTGCTTGATTATGATGATACCACACCCCCCCTCTCTTTAATAGAGCCCCTATTGAAGAGCTCCTGTTTTTTGGTGTTTTTTTTGTTTTTTTTTTAGTTTTTTTTAGTTTTTTTTTTTTTTTTAAATTGGCACACTTTATAATACACTCACGGACAAACACACGCAGTCAACATCCAAACACATGCACAAAGTGTCACCCATTTCCCATCACAGCGTCTAAACCAGCGTCTCGGTGAAGAACATCTGACTTTGTTCTGGTTTGGCTCACTCGCTGCTGCTTCAAAGGCGTCGTTAGATTAAAGAGACCCACGATACCGTGCTTTTTCATCTGCGCCACATTGCATCGCTCGGCCCGCTCTGCTCACTTCAGCTGTTGGAATTTGAATGAGACAGAACTAGATGAGAAGAAAGGTTGAAGAAGAATCAAGATGTACAGAGTTGACATGTATGTTCATGTGTCTGGGGCACATCCCACTGCATTGGAGTGTCCAAATCTGACCTAACTTTTCCAAAAGTCCTCTTAATAGAGTTGTAGCACCTTTGTATTGTGTATATTTAATCAAGAAAAACAAGATATGCCACTTTATGTTTAGCCCATTATTTTTTTGTACATGATGGTTTGTACTGTTTTGTTTCTGTGCAATGTTTTCTTGTAAAAATGTTTATGAATATCACATCTCTTAAAAGGAAAATTTGACACAAAAATACATCAATTCATTGTCTTGCCAGCCACTCAGGAGGTGGAGCAGGTAGTCCACTAGCATTTCAGCTTGCCTCCTCTACCTGAAGGCCAATTCATGGTTTGAAAGTGGACATGGGGTGTATTTATTAGTCTTACAATCAGCATCACATTACCCCTCAAATCAAACAGAGAAAAACACACTGGGCTCCCGTGCATGTTTGCAAAGCTGGTTATGACTTTGCACTTTTTGTAGGAGAATACCAGCTGATTACAGATATTCCCAGAGCAGCTTGTCAATGTGATTATTCCTGAGGTATGCTGAGCACAGGTGGCGAACAAAGCACAAGATATCTGGAGAATTCAGAACTTCCTACTGTAGTTGGACCATGAAAGCATGTACAAATCAAAACACCTGAAAAGCCCATCAGCAACTCTCTAAACTACAGCTCTTTCATGGAAGGATTACGGAGGTGTTGGTGACAGAGAATCTGAACCTCATGACAAGGATCTGTTGTAGTCAGCAAGCTTTCAGTAGGGACATTTTGTGTGGTCACAGATTTAGGGCTGTACATGTATACCACATGTATCCTTGCCAATGCAGAAAGCATGAAAGACACTGAACTCTAATTCACTCTCAATGGACAGCATCTTGCCTGGCAGCGATGACATGTAAATGTAAATGCTTGAGTCAGAGGCAAAATTGTGAAGTCCATTATGGCAGAAAAGTGCTATATAAGTGCAGTCCCTTTGCCATTTCCAGAAAAAAAAAAAACGCATCAATTTATTAGTAATGCAAATTCAATATGATGCAGCTGAAAAGCTCAGCATTAAGGCCTGCTGGTTTCCTGAAGTGGTTTGTATAGTGTCCTACAGTATTTTATATACCATCCACAAAGAAATATGTCAGTGTGGATGTTGCTGGGTGGTCTGGACAGGATTTATTGTGACATTTTCGATGTATTTACCTGCAAAATGTCACTGAAGTAGTTGCAAAACTACAGCTTTGTGACTTCATTTACTGCTGCTACCTGTCATGTAATTTACACACAGGACTAATGGCTATTTTAACTAACTTTTATGAATCCACACACTGCATCATGGAATGTGCTTTGCAAAAATCTAGAATAACTGTATGTTTAATAACATTAATAGACTATAAATTCATAATCCCTGAGAAACACATTGTTCATTTTTTTTCTTCATCGTTTTGCATCATACGTTTTTTCACTCCATTGAAAGTCCTGCTTAACCTCCACTGGATCCTCACTTGTGCCCTCCACCTTCTTTTCCCTCACTACTCTCCTCTTTCAGCACCTTTATCTCCACATGAAGGACCTTTCTGGATTCCCTCTGAGCCTTCACTTTCTCCTCCCCATTGTACCAATATGTGTGGCCTCGTCTTCGTCCTCATAAAGGAGCACCTCCAGCTCTTTGAGAGTCTCTCAGAAGACTCCATTTATACAATTCAGCACCACTTTGTTCCAACTCCTGCTCGTCTCAGTCTGTCGCACTTTTCTCAGCCTCTTTTTTCGCATTGTCTATTTTCCACCACTCACTTTTTAACCCACTGCGGCTCTTTTCCCTGTGCCAGCCAGCATTCATACTGTCTAGCTGTGTTTTCCATTATTTCAAAGCAAGACTGCTTCATTTTGTTTTTCTTACCTTGAAAATGGGCCCACTTGCTTCATTCTTGGCTGAAAGCTTGCCTCTCAAGGTACATAATGTTTTTTTGTTGTTGTTATATCACTTGTAAATGTAAAACCAGTGAGATGTTAATTAGTAGGCTTTAGAGTTCCTGGCAAATAGTTCTCTTAAAGCAAAACAAGCCTTGGTGTTTTACTTTGTGTCCACCCTTAATGCTAACAGGCTGTCGAATAGGGTACACACTTAACAGACCAGAGTTCCTTAACAAAGAAAGTGAACATAAATATTTCCCAAAATGTTAAATTTTAGTATGTAACTAAGTGTAGTTTAAACTCAATATCTGCTAAACTTTGAAAGTTTCCTTTTCTTGAATGAAGTGGATTTTCTGTGTTAACTACAGCACCTATAGGAAGCATTCACCCACCCAGTGTTGAAAAAACCTCAAATTAACTCTCAGTTACAGTTAGCCAGTAGGCATGTGTGAGCCTCTCAAGTCAACGGGAACTAAGTTCTTTGGTCTGACGGTGGCAAAAGTGAGCTTTTTGGCCATCAGACTAGACAAGATGTTTCTCAGACACCAAATATTGCACATCATCATAAATACACCATCCCCACTGTACAGCATGGTGGTGGCATCGTCATGATTTGGAAATGTTTTTCGGCAGCAAGCCCTTGAAGGCTTGTAAGGGTAGAGGTTTAAAGGAATGAGCAGAGTAGAGGGAAATATTAGAGGACAACCTGATGCAGTGACTTGGGAGAAGATTTGTTTTGCAGCAAGACAATGACCTGAAACCAACAGCCAAGGCTACACAGAAAAGGTCAACCATGTGAATGTTGTGGAGTGGCCTCCAGAGCTCAATCCAATTGAGAAAATTTGGAGAAAGGGTTGTTCACTCACAATCCCTGTGCAACCTACCGGACCTTGAGCATTTTTGTGAAAAACACGGAATAAAATTGCAGTGTCCAGATGTGTAATGAAATCTGTTCACACATGTTCAATGCTGCAATTGCTGCATTGGTGCCAGAGGTGCATCTAGTAAATGTTGACTAGCAAGGGGTGAATACCTATGCAATCACTCATGTTACCTTTTTTTGTGAATTCTTGTCAAAAGAGACATATTACATTCACCAAGTTTTGATTTTGAAAAGCCATAACAAGGGGAAAACTTGCCAGAGGGGTGAATACTTTCTATAGGCACTATACATAAAACATTAAAGATAATGCTCCTTTCTTAAAGCTTATTCCACATGGTCATGGTGGCATTTTCTTATCTTGAAAGCTTGAAGCTTGTATGCAACATAAGCCTCAAAACCATAGCATTAAGCTACGTATTTTGGTCATGCCATTGTGCTTCGTGCATGTATGGAAATCCAAGCTGGTTCCTGTTTAGACTAGTGGTGTGTAACAGATCAACATTCAATTATCTTGGCTATGCACATGGGGATTAATCATTTATAATTCTAGGTTGACTGCAACAAATTATTCCTCAGTTCCTGTGCCACTTCTGTCACACTGATATAACTGGTTGGATATTATATGAGGATACGGGTAGCTGCAAGAAAAGCGGGTGCAGTGCTTACCTGATTTAATATTATGCATAAGGGCTTTGGTGATGGGGATGCCAGTCTGATGTCTCTCATTAATTCTTCAGTTCAGTGGGCTGTGGACAGACACAGCACACTGACAGGGGATGAGGAGACTCCTCTGGTGTCTCCTTAATGCTTTGAAATGGGAGTATAGTTTAGCTTTGATGCTTCCTATCGCTAAATGGACACACACCCTCTTCCGCACACACACTCCCTGCACCCACATCCCACCCCCCACACTGCCAGTCAGTCATCCCAGTGTGAATACATGAATACCGGAAACTGTAGCGACAGGCTAAATTACTATGTGTGCGATCAAGCCGCAAAACATCAGAATGCTTTATGAATTCTTGTGAATGTGGAAAAGGAGATCAGGAGGTTTGGTGTGGCACAGCTTGAAGGCAGGTGTGGTAGTTTTTCCAGATGTATTCGATTCCCTTATGCATTCAATCAGCAATCAATTAACTCTATAGTCATTCACTCCATGTATTTAGAGTGCAGCTGATTGCATGCTACCGATCAGTTGCAGCACTTAACCACAACCTTCATTTTGGATCTCAGATAAACAGCATGGAAGCCTCCTTTCATGGAGTCTTTGCCTGATGTGCATGCGAGCCCACAAAAAAAAAGTGTTCTCATTCTGCAGGAGACAATGCATTTTCCTCACAAAAGTACACTTTTATAAGCATACCTCTGAAATCCAAACATGTAAACACCTTGCCCCGGCTTGCATAATGCATGGTAGGTTCAAACTGAATCACTAAGAACATTTGGGCTCCTTGTGTTTGCCTTTAAGCAGAGAGAAGCATAATAATAACACACTATGATATGAATTTTCTCAGGCATTCTGATGTTTTGCAACCAATATTTACCATATTCCAGATATAAGTAACCTCAAGCTCAACAAACCAGACGATGAATCCACTCCTTCAACAAGACTCCTTAAGTAGGCTCAGTGGAAAAACGATTTCTGTTGAATACAAAAGTGCCAATTAGCAGTTCTGAGAGGCCCTATGTTGTTTTGAGCTAAAGATTTAGCAGGTACATTTACTGTCCTAAAGAGCCCATATTATGTGTTTTTTCTTTTTCCCTTTCCTTTATAGCTTTTGTGTGCATGTGAAAGGTCTGCAAACGTGCCCAAAGTCCTCTCCCAAAACAGAGGACTGCTTCTTACCGGCCTGAAACACCTTATTTCCAGTCCAAGCTTTATTTCTGTGACTTGTTTACATCACTATTTAACACATTTGCATAATTCCAGCCTAGCAGCTGATTTGGCATGCCATCAAATGAAGAACAAGCCACTACCATGCAATCCACCATTATTTCTTCACATGAGTTGCTTGTACTAAAGTAGATCCTCAGATATTTGGGATGATGGTACATAGCAAACATTACCTGACTTTCATGTGGAAAGCTGACCAATCAGAGCGGACTCTTTGGGAGGAGGGCCTTAAAGGGGCAATAGCGAAAATGGAGCGTTTCAGACAGACATTAAAAAGAGGTGCTGTAGCAGGATACAACGTAAGAAAAAATAATGTTTCTGATCATTAAAGTATGTAAATGTCTCCTAGTAGTTCACAAAACACGAATTTCTGAACCGGTAAACATGCATAATATGGGCTCTTTAAACACTGCCACACTGCTACCATGGCTGAAAATGTGAAGTGTAAATTAATATACTGAATGTAAATACACTAATGCTTTTAAGATGAAATATTCAGGAGTGTATTATCAACTAGAAAAGAAGTCCTCTTTCTCTGGCTTCCTTTTTTATTATTCTTTTATTACAAACATCACCATCAACAAATACTGAACTCAAGGCCTCTTCAATTAACTTTACAGTGAAAAGCAGCAGTTCTGAGTTGAACAGCTGAAAATATGATACATTTTCTTGACAGGCCCTTGAAAAGCATTTCAAGGGTAGCCACTTAATGTGAAACATTTATCAGACAGACCATAAAAATTAATTTACAATAAATACAAAAAACGGTAAACAATATAAATATGAATCTGTTTAACATTTTGAACATAATTCGCATATTTATGCTTTAAAGTAAGGGTTGAAGGTTATGTCAGCGATGCTATTAGCCAAGTACTCAAATACTTAATAGGCCAGAGTTTTATTTGTAAGTTGAGGTAAAACTGTTTCAAAAGGCCTTCTCGGCTCATGAAAATATGAGCCTTTGAGATGGCATACTGATATTTTCAGTGCTTTAAAATGAGTGCTATACATTTTAGTGACTCAAGTGACTTCATAAACACATCCAAAGAAGTGTTTTGTGATGGGGAAGCGTTGTCCTTCAGCGATTTCATGAGGTTTCTCATATCTGTGCTGGTCTGGCATACAGTGTGGGCTACAGTACAATCAAATAGTGTCACCTAAGACTGATATTTTGGTGATGCAAACATAAATAAGAAATTACAATAAAATGTTTAAAGTACATTGACATTCAGTGTAAAAATTCCTTACAAAAAAGTCATCGAGTTTACAAAGTGTGAAAAATATTTTCCCCGTTATAAAAAAAACGCCACCTTGAACGAGGCAAGTCAAGTCGCTTCATGTGCAATGAAACAGAAGAATGGAGAGCATGGACTCACAACACAAAGTATACACAAAGTTAATGTGTTGGTTCCTCAGTTTATGTGAATCTGTTTGAACCAAGATGCTACCAAACTCATCTGCTATTGGAATCCAGTGCATTACCAAAAAGCCAGTAAAAGCAAGTCACGTTTTGAATGGCTGAGGTCTGGTAGTGAACAAACATTCTTCAAGTGGTGGTTACAAAGTTGCTTCGGGAATGCTACAGAAGTCCTCAGCGTTGATTTATCCACACAACTGACACTTTTTAAAACCAAGCAGTAGTTCCTGAAATGCAGGCCACCTGATATGAAAGCATTCGGTTCTTAATATGAAGTATCAAACATGTCAGCTAAACAGTTGTGACAGAAAGGAAGGCGTTATGTACTTTGGAGCCCTCTGGGACTCTGGCCCCGTGGCTCATCAGCTCCTGGATGGTCATCCAGTTGTCTAGGATCTTCTTGTTTCGTTTCTTCATCATCTTTTTGTGACTGAGCTCTAAGATATTGATCTCCTTCCTGCCCTCAGCTCCACTCGCCGGTCCCTCCTTTAGACACTCGAGGCGGCTCTTCTGCATGAACTCCCTCCTTTTTCTTTGCTCCCTGGCCCTCGCCAAATGCTGCTTCCTCTCCTCTTTGCTCCAGTAGCGGCCCATCTTCATCTCGCTCATGGCATCGTCATCTGTAGTCATGCCCCCGCTACGCTCCTCTCTGATTCTTAGCGCTCGTTCCCTCAGTATACGGTCACGAGCAGGTCTCCGGGCAACATAGCGCGTCCCGTCTGCACGAACTTTGACCTTCCACTCTAGACGTGGTTCCCCAGGGCGTCCATTACGGTGCACAGGATCTCGACAGACACTGAGGAGACTCAGCTGGCTCTGAGAATACTCGAGAGAGGAGTGTTGCTGTAGCAGCTGCATGTAGCTCTGCAACACAGAGAACATTGTTAGCACAGAGTTGTTCCTCTGATGTGTCTTACACAAAGGCATATCAGCAGAGATTTACCTGTGTCTTCTTAATTATACATACCTGGAGCTGCCTGGATCCTCCCTGGCCATAAGGAGTTGTCTGATATGGAGACCCATAGGGAAGCCCCCTCCTTGAATCTCTAGTCCTCCCTTTCTTCTCACACCTCTCGTCATCTGCCGGCAGGGCAGGATCCGACTCAGACCTGGAAGGGTTGCTCTGGTCTGGACTGCTCGAGATAACAGGACCAGGATCTGCTGGTCTGCTACAATTGGCTGTGCCTTGGGGCTTGGGGATAGGGATGGGACTGGAGGGTGTAGAAGACGCCAGTCTGAGGTTTTTCTGGTTGGCGATGCTGATGTGTCTCTGCAGAGAGTGGTCAGGTGATCTCTCCATACCTAGCGGTGTCGACCGTGCACTCTCAGCTGTGTTGTAGGCACTGGAGCTGTCTTTCTCACGGATCTTATCGCTGTCCGACCTCTCCGGGTGTTCGTGGATGTCGGCCAGCCTGCCGTGTCGTTTGTGTCCATCTTTGGGGCTCCGTCCTGGAGAGCAGGGCGAGGGCTGTGAGTGCTCCAGCTGGTGGGACTGGCGGAGTTGATGGGCCTGCATGATGCTCTGGCACTCCAGCTCAATGTTGCGTAGTTCTTCATTTAGCATCCTCAACTCCTGCTCCACCCCTCCTTCTCCTCCAGCGTCATCCACACTATCTCCATCCCCTCCTCCTTGCTCGGTAAGGCTACACTCTATACTGTGTCGGATGGAGTACACCCCACACTCACCCCCATTCCGGATTTGACATTTGAGCTCCAAGAGTTGCTGGAAGCGGTTCTCTAAACCAAGGATCCCACCTCCACCATTGCGGATACTCAGTACCCCTTCATGGCCTTGGCTTGAGGACAGTGTTCTTGCACCCTGGCTTTCCTGTGACCCACCAGCTCCTCTCCTGGTGTGTGGATGCTCGGCCCTCCATCGTTCCCTCAGACAATGGGCTGGACTCCTCCTGTGGAATCTTGCTAACAGGGGGTGGTGCTCCGGACTGTCTGTACTGCGTCCAAACCCACTGTCTTGATTGTTGGAGGAACATGTTGCTGTATCTGTTGTCATTTCTTCTTCAGCTTGACACTGGGGAATGTAGAGGAAACAGTCCTGTTATTCGGGGCAATTTTTAAAAAAGAGCACTGGGATGGGAGAAGGAAGTATACCTAGAAATTACATCCATATTGGACAGTTTTCCACCTTGTGATTTACACCCAATGCTCCATTCCAGTGCATAAAGTGTTCTATATGCAAAGAGACTGAAAGTAAGGCCTGATTACTTGACCTTAACCATTTGCTGTAGCCAGAATGTTTCCCCAACTTTAACTACACTAAAGTTCCCATATGCAGATATTACCATTTAACATAACCTAAGCTTTTTGCAGAAAGATCTGATAACCGTTCTTGTTTGGGGAAAGCACAGTAAGATGTTACATAAATCAGACCCTGTGCTCTCACCATCCTTCCTCATCTGCCACCTTCTTTTGTTTAGTCTCTCTTTCCTTCCCTGTCACCTCTACTTCTGCATTTATTTCCTGACACCTCTTTATTGCACATTTTTTTTGCCACTTGTTTGCGACTTATTTCACTTAGCACACGTTCTCACCTCATCTCTCCTGTCAAAGCTACGCTCCTTCTGCTTCCTCCTCTCCTCCAGGATCTCCATCTTCAGCTCCTCCACGAGCTCCTGTTGCTCATCATCCAGCCATGCAGCATCGTCCTCCAGCTAAAAAAATCACAACATCTTGTCAGAAACCCTGTCTCCGTCTCTGGTTTTGTATGTGTTTTTGTGTGAGTGTGTGTGGGATCTCCAAACAATTACGCTGACAGGCAAGGAAAGAGAAAGGCACTTAGCAGGCAGCTGTTGTTATCTGACATGACACAGGTTGTCAAGATGGGGCAGGAAGGCTGCATAGGTGTGTGCTTACCTGGATTTCTGGCCTCGTCACCAGTAGTACGATGCTCCTTGCTTCCTCGCTTGACAACAAGGCAACAGCTTTTTCTCTGTCCTGCACTTCACAGCCATTTATCTGCACATCAAATGCAAGAAAAGGTGGACATGTTAATGAGAGAGAACTAGTACACTCTAAAATGTTACGTTTGAACTCACCGAAAAACAGTTCTGAATCTTTTTGAGTTACAACTTCTTAAAAAACCAAAGTTAAACCAAAAAACTGTATTTGAGGTAGGTGAATTAGCTTTTCCTCTACAATCAGGGAATCTTTAACTACTAGTCTTAACTAACATGTTAAAATAGGGCAGGAGACTTGAAATCTTAAACTCAATGTGAAGAAAAATCAAGGTTTCAGGCCAATTTTATTGAGTTACCCCATCTAAAATTAGGTTTTAAATCTACTAACGTAGAATATTGAGTTTAAATTACATTGTTTATTAAGTTGAAGCAATTACCAACATTATTATGTCAACCCAATGCATCAAAAATAGTCTTTGCAGCTCAATTGTTTGTCGAAATTAGTACATTAGATTTTATATCTTGCAAGTTGTGGGAATAGGTTTAATTACTTTCAAAGAGTAGACGGATGACACCCCCAACAGTTAAGTAATTTTATCATCTATTTAACTAATATGAAGAACAGCAGAAAGCAACTTTATCTTTAGTGCTCCTATTTTACAAGAAACCTCGAGTGACATTCTGATTTTATCCTTTTGCTGCCCATTTCCTCCCTCCATTAGTCTCTTTCCTCACGTCTTCTCGACCATCCGTCTTTCTTCTTTCCTGCCATCACTTCCTCCAAACTCCACAAATCCATAGTAAAAGGCACGGGCAGGCTTCAGTAAAGGGGAGTCAATTGCGAGCGCATGGTCTTGACCTCACGAGAGTCGGCTCTCACTGTGCCATCCAGACACACAATTAACTGTTCTTTGACAGGTGGCGTTCATCTTTTTCTCACTAGAGTAATGGGGCTGTCAGAGGAAGATAATAGGGCCAGGAGTACAGCGGGTCCTGCTCCCCACAATCATTCATAGTGGTAGGAAACAGAAACACTACATTGTTGAGAATGGAGGTACTTGAAGTGCTGGATTCAATAAATATGGAGGAGGAGCGATGTTGGTACACCAGATGGTAATCTAGTGAAGATGTTGCTAACTGAGAACATCAATAATAACATGACTGAGAATCTGATTTATATAAGGAAGCATAAATAAGAAGTTACTAGTTTGTTGTATCCTTGTTTTTGCAGCTTTTTAAGGACAAAGTGCTTATTTGCATGTACATTTTCTAACACGACAGATGTTTAAATGATAAATCCATTCAAAATTGGTAAGATAAATGCCTTGAGATTCTCCCCTTTTGAACCAGGATGCTACTTCCTGTCAGGATTTCATGTTAAAGCTGATGTATGCTTCAAAGCAACGTATAGGCTTGTTGTTTTTTTTTGTGTTGTCACTGCAATTGCCCTCCCCCAACAAGCAAATCTACATTAAAATGTCCCCACAATGCAGAAAAAAAAGCACGCATGTGCACTAACAAAGATGCGAGAGACTCTTCAGAGACAAACAGGTCTGCAAACCATCAGAAAACCAACCAGACCACGTGGCTCTGGAGGCTTAAATAGGCTTTCACGGTAGCAGCAGCCAATCAGGAGGAAGATACACAAGATGTTTTCAGTCAGCTTGTTAATGAGTTGCATGGAAAAATGAAAAAATGTGGAGAACTTGTGTACATATGCATATTTTCAGGTGCACATGTGCATTTAAAGAGAGAAAAAAAGAGAAAATGACACAAAAAACAGCAACCAGCTTCTTGTTCGGACTTAACAAGGAGCTGTTCACCTGGTTACACACACCTGGTGCCACTTACTGAGGTCAATAGTGCAAACTTTTTCACTTTGCTGCATTGTAGTGGGAAAACAATGCAACAAAAGCTGCACATATGTTTCAATAAATGCGTTAGCTTGCAAAATCTGGTTGCATTTCTTCTATATCTCGGTTTGCGTGCCCAGTTTTTTCATCTGGATACTCTAAACAGCTTTTAAGCTCTAGTTAGACTCACAAAGAAAGAGCTATTTACAGGCTCTGACCCCCATAGGTGTTTCTGCATAATGAAAGAATAAGCGAGCGTGTGGTCCAGGGGATGATGTAGTGCCTGGTGTAACTGCGACTAAGGGCTTTAATTTCCCCGGTAAAACGAGGTGATTAAATATGCATATGCTTGCCCAGACTGGTGACACCAGCAGCTTAGGCCTTCTCTACGAAAAGACTGTCTTACAAGCAGCTTGGAGGCATTTTTCTACACAGACACAAGATTTATTTTTGTAAATAGTGAAGAATACTAAGGCTTAAAACTACACAAAGAGATGGAAGACGCTAGAAGCTGTGCAAGTTGATATTCTAAGCTGGTGTAAATGTGCTTTGGTCACCGTCATGCACCTGTAGAATCCGATCTCCCTCCTTGATGCGTCCGTCTCTCGCTGCTATGCTGTTTGGCTCCACCTGCACAAAAGAAAGTAGAAATCAGCGCTGACAACCGCTCATTGTGCATCTGTGTATTCTCCCGAAAACACCCGGCGCTCCAACCGCCGCTCTTTCATGCCTGCTGTTAGGAGAAAAGACTGTTTTTTTTCATGAAGAGAAGATGCTTATTTTCTCTCCTGACAACCTTTTATTGTTCACATGATACTTTCTGGTTTCGGTGATTCTCATTCATTCTGATTTGAGTTGCCGGTGACTGACACCAACAGATGTAGCATGTAAGTCTTTACACAGATGGAGTGTGTGAGGCAGCGTGAGTGAAAGGCAGCGAGAAGGGGGGAGGAAAACAGCTCAGAACATCAAGAAGTTGCAAGTGTTTACGGCGCAGACGCGGTTCTATTTTAGCATGAATGAATCAACACCTCGTATTTTTCCAAATGCATCCCAGCGGAGATGCACATAAGCAACAATCATTTGGTGAACTTTGTTGTTCTTGCATTGAAGATCAAGAGAGATAGCGACATGTGGAAAAAACTAAACTTGCATTTCCTAAAGTTGCACCAACACTATCCATACGTGCATCCTAATGAGGGAAATTAGCATTTTTATCCTTTTATCAAATGTGCAAAAATAGATTCTGGGAGACTGTTTTTCTGCAATCTGTTGAGGTTCAGCAGGTGCTGGTGGATTTTTTTTGTGCTTTTGGTTTTGAGAAGCGCAGGTGAAAAAAACGGAGGAATAGTTGGCAGATACATATTCAAGTAATGGAGGGTAACGGAGAGATAAGAGATGAATATACTGCATGTCTTTGTAATTCTGCCATTTATGTCTTTATGGTGCTGAACTAATCCTCATAGTAGCTCTTACTTTTCACAGCCTTTCCTTTGTGTTCTTAATGGGATTGAAACTGCACCTGCAGTCACACTAAATTTCTAATTTACTTTGTTGTGCTTAAAGCCCTCATAACTCCATCATTCACACAGGTTTGTCTCCAAAAGCGCAATAATTTGTTTTCATTCGGGCTTATCAACAATTTCGCAAGAGGAAGTATTTTGTTTTTCATTTGAATTTTAAAAAGAATCTTCTCGCTTTGCTCCTCGTGTTTAGTATTCAGATGGATTACAGTATAAATGGGAAAATGTGTCATTTAACATATTGTGTGGGGAAAGAGAAGGCTGTCGCTGAGAGGTAATTAAAACTTTCAATTAAAACACAGTAAAGGAGGAGGGATGGGAGCGGCAGGAACGGAATCACATTTCAAACCTGGCTTCCTCTTTGGCCAAGCGAGTCGATATTCGACTGGCAAACATTTTTTCTCTCCTGATTCTGTTGCGGTTTGCTTCAGTATGTGAAGATGTGGAATTCAAATGGGATTTTATGCCATCTTTTAATAACTTCCTGCTTCAGGATGGCCCTCATTTTGGCTTTAATGAACAAGCTGCTTTGTTTCTTTAAGATCTTATCATTTAGCGCTTTTTTTTTTTTTTTTATCATACTGTAAAGGTGCTTCTCTAGCAAGAAAACAAGTTTATGTAAATTTATACTTTATCATGCATAGAGGATATTCAAAGTGCTTTATGGGCAAAGGTAAAATAGATAACATCAGAATGAAATCACATTAATAATAATTATTTTTGAATAAAATGCTAAATAAAGCACACAGAAATTGCACAAAATATTAGAACAGATTGAACAAAACAAGAAAAAATACAAAAAAATAAGGAAAAATAAAAACATATAAAACAGAAAATCTACAGAGAATAGAAAAATATTATTTTTAAATTAAATTAATAAAAATGCAGATTAAAATTACTGTCAATGCAAACCACATTCTGACTTAATTTTGATAAATTGATAAAATAAAAAGTGAATGAAATACAAAGAAATTTTACAGGAAAAATGAATAATGTCAAAAAATTGGAAAATAAGACCATGTAAAAGATTTTAAAAATAGAAAAAAAAACAGTTAAATTCAATGAATGCAAAATAAAAAGTTCTGTCAGTACAGACCAGATTTTCTGAATCAATTTTATTAAATTAATAAACTAGAAGGATGAATAAAACGTTGAATAAAGCACACAAAAGTTGTATAGAGAAATTAGAAGAGGTTAAACAAAACAACAGAAAAAGAAAAAATAAGAAAAATAAAAACATGTAAAACAAAATACAATGAAATAGAAAAAAATCTTTCATGTATTTGTGTTCGTGTATATATATATATATATATATATATATATATATATATATATATATATATATATATCAGACCAGATTTTTTTTAAAATGAAGTTGATAATTTAAAATTGGTGGTAAAAAGAATTGCATTTTTATGTTTTTGTTTTTTAAACAAGAAGCACTCTAAAATATTATTTTAAAAATGGCTGCATTTCGGAAAATCCAAGCCAGTGTTATAACTAAACACAATTTCACATGTCTGATCTGAATTTTAGGCACCAGTAACTAAGCAGTCCCTGTAGATCTTGTATTTAGCAAATTTATCTCTGATATATTTTGGGTCCTGACCATTCAGCGACTTGCAGACAATAATTTAAATTCATATTTAACTCTGAGCTAGTGCAGAATCTGAGTGATGTGTTGTCTTATTGTGCCTAATTTAAGAAGCCAGTTCCATGGAAACCCGTAAAGAACCAGCTGAATGTTTAAACAGGGCGTTCCTGTGGTCATACCTGGCTGACATAGATGCCTGTATCCTCCTCATCGTCCGTTCTGTAGCACAGCGTCAGGCCGAGCTTCTCCTGGCTGTTCTGTCTGCACAGCTCCACCTCCTGTTAAACAAACAAATGTTTCTTCTGTGATTAGATTGGACAAAATCCAAAATCACATCATTTGATGTACAGACTGTATTCCTATATTACAGCTGAAATACGACGAGAGATTTGATCCAACAGGATTTTTACGCTCCACATGACTGTCACTAATCACTTTATGAGTGTTTTGTTGTTCCGTAGTGAAATTGCTGCAGGCAAAGAGGATCTAAGTAAATTTTCTACGGTTATAAAATATCCAGGCAACTGTCAACCTCTCTGTGCTCAGTTTTACACTCATACACTGATGTTTATATTATACATTCATGAAGAATATTGCATACTGTGTGTAATATTTTTATTCTGTATATAAAACTGCTAATATGTGCAGCTTTAAGCACGACTCAGCTCCACTTTCAGCTGCCAGATGAGCAACTGGGTGCCAGAAATCTGATCCCACTGAGATGTTACTCAGCAAAAAGTTTTGGAAATTGGTTCCCAAGTCGAGATAATGTTCAGTTCCACACTGATTTAGTCTCTTGTTTGGCTGCACATTATGCAATATTTTAAAAAATGCAGTGATTTTCACTAGGTGACTCAAATAACTCTATTTGAAAAGGATTAATCCTTCTAGAATGAATATGGTGACTTTGCAGGGGAGTGCACCCATGCTGAAAATAATCAAAAAAAGCAGTTTGGAACCGTTCTCATATGGCTCAACACTGACACAGTTCATCTAAAAGAGGTTTTATTCTTCGGTTAGCGCTCAGATTCGGCTCAGCATCACACAGCTCTGTATGACAAGTGTGCAGTTAAAAGGTCAAACTAATTAGTTGTGTTGCTTTGTGTAGTGGCAACAACACGGTACCTGTTTTTAGTCCTTTCTGAAGCAGAAATATTTCCATAAGACTGACTTTAAATTTCTTTTTGCAACCAAATTCTCTTTTTTCTCACTCATTTTGCTGTGCACATATGAAGCCTACACAACAAAACCTCTGTCTCCTATGAATAAATTATCCAAAAAAACCTCTCTGTATCCAAGAATCCTTAAATCACAGTAAATTATGTTTGAACAGAGAGACTTTTCGTGCGGATTAGTCATGGAGAATGAGAGCTGCGCGAGTTTTCTTTTGACATCAAACAGCAGAAAAACTTAGAGAAGGAAGTGTTTCAGTTAATTTGCTTCGCTATTGTGCACGCACACACTGGAAAATTGACGCTGTAGCGATATGTTGTACAGCTGTAGTCTCTTTAGGGTGCAAGGAAGTTGTAGTGGTCAACACACTCTATCCAGGACAATAATTAAGCAAAAACACACAACTTGAAATACATAGAAAAACATAGAAGTGTAGCTGCATCATGCCATTTGCTGATTAACAAGCCAACATAAAAAGACAAAAATAAGGAAAATGAAAGCGTGTAAATGATAAAAATATACAAAACAGTAGAAAAAAGTAATTTAAATGAAATTAAAGTGAAGAATAAAGTGCTGTCATTGCAGATCAAATTTTATGACTTAATTTTAATAAAATTATAAAAGTAAAATGTGTCATGAGGTACACAGAAATTAACACTGACAAAAATAGGAAAATAAAACCATATAAAAGCTAAAATATACAAAAAGAAAATACAAAAAAGACGAATTTAAATGAAATTAATGAAAGTGCAAAATAAAAGTACTGCCAACTAAATTATACGATTTAATTTTATTAAATGAATAAAGCAAAAACTGAGATAAAATATTGACTAAAGCACACATAAATTGTCTACAAAAATTCTAAACGATTAAATGAAACAACAGAACAAGACAAAAAATCAGTAAAATAAAAACATGTAAAAAGAATAAATATACAATAAAATTACAAAGAAATGTTAATAAAATGAAAAAAGTGCAGTCGGGGAAATCTTCAAGTGTGAATAAATATATGGAAACACAGACATAAATGCAGCTGCATCATGTCATGTGTGCATCAGTGCAATAAAAGCCTGTTGGTATCAAACTGAACCCAGCTTGCACTAACATACAGAGCAGTTCTTTTGATGGCTCTGGTAATGGCATTTCACTCACTGGCCCCCCTCCCACAGGAAACCTCTTGCTACATTTAGCCCCAACTCACCACTGCTTCCTTTTGATCTCTGCTGTGTATAAAGGTAATCACATAAGGATAACTCTGGGGGTAATCTTTATTAACCCCACACTGCCCAATTCATTTCACCACTGGGATGTTATGAAAGAAAGGGGGCATGGGATGGGGTAAAAAGACGTTCAAGGTGGGGGGTGGAGGGGCAAGAATTAAACCCCCCAGTAGCTTTTTTTCTCTTCCCGTCATGGGAAACCACGATAGCAGAGATTGACAGGGGGGGGAAATGAATTTCTGTGGCATTTAACCCCCTGTGCAAACAGCCCTGACCTTCAAAGGTTGTGGTGTGTAAGGGGTTTATAATATTGTAGCACGGCAGCTACCAGCACACCTCACTGGTTTACTACACTGGCTGATTTGCAAAACCAACCCCCCTCTTGCAGCGGCATGCAGTGAGATCAGACAACGCTAATGCCTTAACGGCGGTGCTCATTGGGTGGATCGTTAGGTTTCAGTGGATTACAGGATGCCGTAGGTGCTGAAGCCATAGAGAGTCTTGATTAGTGATGATTGGATCATAATCTGTGCTGCTGTGGAATTTGAATTACAGCGCAGCAACGACTTCAAATCTCATTCCATCCAGACTCTCAGTTGATAGAATTTATCCTTGCTGTATGCAGTGTCCTAGTTTTAATGGGAAGGATCACATTTACCACATTACTAATATATACGAGAGCTAAAGACATATTGACAATTGGTGGCATTCTGTCTTATAGGCCCACATTAAGCATCTGTTAGCAACATTTCAGTCTAGAACGCCCTTCACTGTCCATTCTTCATGTTTCATTCAAAAGAAATTACTGCTGAATCTAATGTTCACTGGCTCATTGTTTCTTCATTGCAGATGATGACATCTTTTTAGCTGCTACGCTTTCGCAGCAACAGTCTTTGGAGCGAAGTGATGATAATTCAAGCAACCCTGCAGGTGATTTTTAATGACAGGCTCCCCACTGATATAATGTTTCGGCTTCTTGAAGCCTTTTGTTTTTCTCTTCTTAGGATTTTTTATTATCTGCTTTAGTGCTTCTTGGTCTATGCCAGTCTGTATTTGCATTACATTATGGGAGAACAGCTGCAGACAGCCTCGGTACAAAGCATTTTCTATTGACAGGTTGGAGTTTCAGATTGCAGATTTTTAACACAAACAAGTACATGAGCGTTGGGTAGTGACCTAAAGAATGAGGTTGTGAATACAACAACCAAAATAAATTTCCTTGGACTAAAACGTAACATCAGGGTAGAGGTGCGAGTCTTTCGCCTCTACAGGATCTATCTGAGGTGGTTTGGGCATCAGATTAGGACACTTTGATCCTGGGGGGTTTACATATCTCCTGTGGTCTGTGAAAACTTCAGGATTCCCAGGGAGGAACTGGAATCTATTGCTAGGAAAACAGCGCATTGCTTCTGGCAACCAACTTCCCCATTGGTATGGAGGTGCAATACTAAATCACAGCATTACCAGTTCAATAACAGAGGAGCTTACTTGTGAGTTTGTCACTTCTTGATCCACAAAAAGTGCTTTATTTTTCTTATTTATTTTAGCTTGCTTTGTACGTGCACAGCTCAAAGCTCCATGAGACTCTTTGTTCTTGTACAGTTCTTGCACACCAATATTTGTTTTTTGGTTTGGGAGATTAAAAAGCCAGCATTTGAAGTTTGGCACCTGTTGACAATCCATAATTAAGACATTAAAATAAAACGAATTTGGCAAACAGATAACTGGCAGACTGCTGCCACTTCATTAATCGCGCTGTGAAACCTGGTGATCAAACAGAGCGTTCATTAAAATCTGTCATTATTCAACATTACTTTTCCGGGGAAGGAGCTATAAATACCCAAACGTGACCAAAACTATTCTCTAACTGAAATTCAGTACTTTTTACCCTTGAAATCAAACCATCTGAAAGTGACACTTAGAACTCTGCTGCTACCTGGCAATATTATGGTATGGTAGATTTGGCAGAAGTAGCAGCAGTAATCTGACAGTCGGAGTACCCATGTGGACAATCAGTTTGAAGTGGAGCTAAACCCGTCAGTCAGAAGTAATGTTCCTGGGAATGGCAGCCCTATTCTGTTTCATCCAAGAGGAAAGCCATTCATGTTTCAGTTAGATACACATGGATGGACAGGGAAAAGTGCGGACAGCTGATTGGGTGTGTGTACGTCTGGCAGGTGTGTGTGTGTGTGTGTGTGTGACTGTGTAAAGCCGACCCACATACTACTGCTATTACCACACACAAGCCCTCCACCCCCCAGCTCTACCCTCGACCCACACAGGAGGCTCTTTCATCCAGACGATGCTGTAAGGTAAGGTCCCAGCTGGCAGCAGAGGAATCCTAATGACCCACAATGCAGTTCACTGAACCAGGAAGCACCTATTAAACCAAGGAGGATCACCGACAGTAGCAAATGTCAGCCATCACTGTCACCTGGACTGACCTCAGGGTCCGTGAGCTGACTGACATGATGCATGTGTCACAATGGAGACACTTGTAGGGACAGACTGTGAATATGCTCCTTAAAAGTATTTGAATATATAGAGGTACAGTGTTGGGAAAAAAAAGAAGCTGGATTACTGAAAATAGAGGGAGACATACACCGGTTTCCAACAGAGATCAATGGCCTCAGATTGGAGTTGTCGACTCCCTTCCAGCTGTTTCCCAATCAACTGCAGGCCAGTCCAGCGTACACTGAAAGTCGTGGCTTGATGAAGCCAAAAAAGCTATGTCATCTGCTAAAATCAGAGGTGCCTCTGAGATCCCCTCCTGAGCCTGACTACTCATTGACATTCTGTCAATTATTATCACAAACATGATCGAGCACAAGAGGCAACTCTGGCAGAACCAAGTGTGACTTCGTGCTAAGACTAGACACAAAGAAGAACATATATTTCCTAGCATTTATTTATTTTTGTTCCATAATGAGCCGTTATGTGTTTTTAGTTAAGCTTCCAGGGCAGTTCCAAGGACGGCAGTGTTGATCAGTCAGTTCACACTTTGATTCTGACTGAAACATCTCAGCATTACTGGAGAAACTGCCATTGAATTTGGTCAAATGTGGACATTAAGAAGAATCTTGTTTACTTCAGGGATCACTTAACTTCTCCTCTAGCATCACCACAATTTTGTTTTTGCGTAAAATGCCATGCTAAATATATGACGGGTGCCATAAATTCTTCTAGATTTTCTCTTGGCATTTGTTTACATGACATTAGAGCAAGATGGGATAATCTCAGACAAATCTAACAGGCATGCACATTGAATCTGCAGGTCTGGCTCATATAATCTATAAATGATCTGCACTCTTATGGTACTTTTTAAAAATCATAATAAAAGAATGTGCGTTTCCCATCCACCCATTCACATGTCATTGGCAGAAGAGCTGTCTTGTAAGGTACTGACCTGCCATCAGCAACAACTTGAGGTTGTCTTGACCAAGGATACCATGACTGGGATTGAACCACTGACCCTGCGATTATTGGAAAACCCGCCCTACAACTTGAGGCCATCGCTGCCCCAATGGAGCAAGATAGTAAAAATGCATTATAGTTGATGAACATCCACTTGTTATCATTGTCATTTGCATTAGCAGGCATTAGCACAGAGCTTGCCACAAAGTCTGAGGCTGTAGACTCTTGTTATAAGATCGATGCTGCATTAAATCATCTTCAGTTTTAATTAAAGCGCTGCAGATCTCAGTTACACGTCTTTTCACTGAGCGCTTGCATTTAGGCATGTTCACATTTTCTTTTCAGCCTGAAGTGTGTGTCTGAAAAGGCACACAAATATCTGACAGGCAGTTCGTGATGAAAGGGAAGCTAACCGCCTGTGAATGAATCACACTGGTAATTCAACAGGGAGGCCTTTCAGAGAGGGATTTTCTTTTGGTACGATTATATGAAGAATGGCCTTCCGTCTCGAACCCAGGGACTTTGCTATGCTACACAGAACAGTCTAAAGAGTAGATGCTGCTTTCACATGGGGCATCCAATTTTCTTTTATTATTGTGGTAGGCAATTTTTCTTGTATTGTTGTGAGATTTGTGAGCGTCATACATCAGGGCTGGCCTTGGATTATCTCCTGGGATTGTGAATTACTGGCACAATGGTGACCCCACGTTCCATTGTATGAATGGAGAAAAATAAGCCTATATGTCTGAGTCACAATAGCTTATAAATAGTCCAGTGAGCAATTCTGTCGCACAAAGTGTCGATTTTGGACTAAGCATGAATACGATACAACATCATGACCATGTGATCATTAATTGCAAAACTGAAGGCCAGTTTCATATTATGAAGACATCCTCTCCACGCTTATTGAAAAGACGGTATGATAAAAACACAACAAGAAAACTAATGAATTGTTCAGAATTAGGAGCATAAATGTGATCTGTTAATTAGACTTTTCTATTTGGTGTTTTTTTTTTTAGTAATTATTATTCTTTGAAGAGTTTTATGGTTTTCAGTGGATAGTGAGTAGTAGAGAAGAGATGATGAAGGTGGACAATAAAGGATATAAAAAAGATATACTATTGTACATGATCAACATCCACACCTCTATGCCACCAAGGTGCTGCAGATTTCTCCTGTAAGAGTGGAAATTTTAAACTGGTGATGCCATGAGAGAAAAGATTAGCAAGAAAAAAGTGTAAACACTGTATTTGAGCTGTATTTAAATTGAAGTGCTGTTCCAAATAAACCTCACTCATCTTTCTGCTTTGGTGAAGCTAGTTTACTTTTGTGGATTCTATCCACTTGAAATGATATCTTGTCCCTTTTTACCGATGTTCGATTATTGGAATTTCAGAACAATTTCAAAAATTGATGTCCATGTTACTACTCAACAGTCATTTTCTTTGAGTAAGATTACACTGTAAACAACAAGAAGTACTTAGAAAATCATGTTTTGCATTTTACTTTTGGGTAAAGCCAACACTAAAGTTGGAAAAACTAGAAAATTCAAGTTGACTTTCCTTAAAATTAGGCTGCAGCAATGCTCATTTGAGAGGAATGATTTAAGTAGATCTTACTTAAACCAATATCAATATCATGACTTTTTTGCTTAATTTGGATAAACTTAACTTAGTTGCATGTTATCAGTTGAAGCAATTCATTTAATATTGATCCAACAACTTTCGTTTTTCAGTGCAAACTCTGGAAATCGATGGATGAATACAGTAAATCTATGAGGCTAAACTGTACCTCATACTCATATTCCTCAGTCCTCTCCACCTCTGCCGGGGTGTTGGACAGATACTCGGGACATTCATAAAACTCGTGTTCCATGGTGTGGATGGAATGACAACTACAGAGAAAAGAGAAGAAGAAGCAGTTAGATCAATAATGTTTCTCAAAAATATGCAAGTAGTTCCATGTTGGTAACATCTTTGCTCTATGACACTATTCTCAGCCATGTTAAATTACTTCTTGTACAACCAAACAGTCATGTTACCAATTATTCTCAATTTTTATGTCATTTTTTAAATAACGGATATCCCATTTTGCAAAAAACCTCCAAAGAAGCAATGCAGACTTCAACCATCCCCTTATTAAAGCCATGACCTCTGTAAATCGTGACCTGGATAACTGCCTTCCCATAATCACTGACCAAGTCGAGCAGATTTCTAGTTTTATGGGACAAATTGATTTCATTCGCTGCCCAGCAAAGCCCTATAAATAGCCAGAGAATGGATGTAGCATCAGAATGCCTGCTCCATCAGCCCATTGGCTTTTAATCGCCCAGCAAAAGCCCCCATTAAAGAAAATGGATGTAGCACACCGAAGCAATTATTGCATGCGGGTTTGGCTCTGCATAATGATATCACAGTACTTAGCTTTGTTGGGGGGTTTCCACACTGTGATAGGGCTGCTTAATAGCTACTGTGAAAATGAAAGAGAAGAGCGGTGGAACCTCAGGGAAGGTAAAACTGCAGGAAAAACTATTTCCTGGCCTTGGTTCGAGAGGATTTCCAGCCTGTCTGTGTCATCTCAGTGTGTGGCATGAACACTTGAGCACTTTCATAGCTGTTCTACTTTCCTCCAATCACTTGGCCTCACCTGTCAGACAGCAGGAAGGGACAGATGTCGGGGACCGGTGGAGTAGCCGGCCGAAGCTTCGCCAACGCCATGATGTGTTCAAAGGTGATGTCAGTTTGTGTGCAGACGTCGACCACACACACATCTTGTGGCTCACCGCTGTGGTTGTGTACGACGGCAGCCGTGGCTCTGGTGGGTGTCCGCCGGAGGACCTGGACAACAATGGGGTCTCGCCTGATGGCCTCCACCACCGCCTCGTCATGCTCCGCCTTGGAGAAGTCACGCCCGTTCACCTTAGGGACAAGAGAGTCTCGTTAGGTGAGACTCCGGCAATTAATGAACAGCCTGGGAGGAAGTGAAGTGACAAGCGGAAGCAGACACGTCTTTTTTTAACCTCCATTTACCCGCTGAGATCTGTCACTCAGTCACAGTCATTTCAGCAACAGCTTCTTTCACGTTCACGCCTGGAAAACTTACAATACCTTTACAAGTCGGCACAGTTAGAAGCTGAATGACTTCCTATAAAGCAACTTCAAGTTAAGTGCTTTTATAAAGGGCACTTTGATAGTAATTCTTGACGGAGCGAGCCCATTACATCTCCTCCGTATTTTACCTACACAGTACACTTTCCCAGCAGGTTCAGATGTTTTAACTGCTGACCAGTTCTTCAAAAATCTGCTAACCTTTAGGCAATGGGAGAATTTACAGAGCCTGTATAATGTGCTTGATTCCAGCATTTGCTGAAAGAGTAAAAAACTCCCCAAAGCCTGCTTTAATGAGCTCATTTCATCTCTTTGTGTTTGCCTCCGTATCTATTTCCAAATCAATCTAACTCAGATGCATTATTCACATTTAATTCCTACCATTGAGCCCATTAGACTTGAAATAATAGCACTGATTTTATACAACTGAGCAGCAAAGTAGAGCGAAGAGAAGTGTACATCTTGCTCCCTGCAGAACACCAGTTTTAGAAGTAGAGCCTGCTTCATTCACAAGATCAGGAAAGGTTGTGGCCCAAAGGGATCAGCTGAGAACAGGTGTGCTTGTGTAAGACGTCATACCAACAGCTGTCAATGTGAAAACACCCACACGTATGCATTTACTCCATCTAATGTGCTCCATGTGTCATCCAGTTGCAGGCTCTCTCTGTGTCGAAGCATTTGCTCACATTCTTTTCCAGTCTGTCATACCATGAAACTCACTGTTTGCATTGATTTTTGGATGTCTGAGAATGTTGAAGTGTTTGTCAAGGGTCTAAAATGTGGAAGCAAAACTCAAATGCCAGCATCATTGTTGGTCAGACAACTACAAACATTAAGAAATGCCTACTGACATGCTTTTATTTACTCCTGGGAAGTGCTCAGTAGCAGCAAATTGGCCACTATATGTTTGGATTGCAGCTTTTTGTGATGCCACACTGTAAAAAATAATCTGTAAAAATTGGCAAATTTTTCCCCCTTTTTTTTTACAGTCTACATGCAAGTTAATAATGATGATTAATAACGGTGATTTTGGAAGACCTTATCTGTAATTTAACAAAACAGAGAGAATTTGCCATTTTTCAATATTTAATAAACATATTAGAAAACTGGTAAATATCTGAAAAATAGCTGTATTTTTTGCTGACCTTAATACAGCAAAAAATGGTGTCATTTCACAGTCAAATCTTGTAAACACCAAAAAAACGTTTTTTAGAAATACAGATTTTTAACTTACAGTTATGTTTTATGGTTAGTATTGAAATGTTTTTTTCCCTGTATTTTACTACACATTCTTATCTGAAGTTTAACTAAACTGTGAAAATCTGTGATTTAACAGTGAAACAAATTGTAAAAAATTTTTTCAGTCAATATTAAAAGAATTTCTTTTGGCAATTTAATATCTGTAAAGTAATTCTATTTTGTCAGATTTAACTTCATTCAAAAATAGTAAATCAATAATACAATAAATTATTTTAAAATAATTAATAATATAATATAGATTGACATGAATGTCATTTACATTTTTGGTCTGTTTTTTGTTTTGTT
This sequence comes from Amphiprion ocellaris, assembly GCF_022539595.1. Classification (NCBI taxonomy): domain Eukaryota; kingdom Metazoa; phylum Chordata; class Actinopteri; family Pomacentridae; genus Amphiprion; species Amphiprion ocellaris. The sequence continues at coordinate 7,790,627 of NC_072786.1, forward strand.
TTTTTAAAGTGAGCATGTAAATAAATACTTTTTTCAATGATTTTACTACACTTTATATTCTGTAATGGGACAAATTAGGGACAATCGGTAAAATATCATATTATACGTATCTCATACAGTTAAAACTGTACCCTTACGCCTTAATTTTTTTTTTTTACAGTGTAGTATCAGCATTTTGGTTGTTATCCACGTTGGACTACCTTTGTTGACATATTGGGGACTAACAGCAGTTGAGAAAACCTTTGGCTGACCATCAGAGAAGACATTATACTGGCCTCTGACTTTATGAGATAACTGCTTCAAACATGTGACCTTCTTTATCTCATGTTCATGTTAACTCTTTTTCACTATCCCACCTCCAAAAAGAGTGTAGAGAAAGTTCCATAACATTTTGAAGTTGTGATGGAGTCCAGATGGACACATTAATCTCCAATCAGTGGGAATGCTCTGGAAGGCAGGAAGTGATTGTGCAGGTACACCTGCCAGTGTGTTTACCTGCTGTTGTCCCTCCGTTCAATCTGCTTGTTGATGAGCTAACTGGGAGCTGATTAATAGCCAGCAGATGTGACAAAGACCAGGGATAATGGCTCAGAACGTGCAGGACTCCTGTGTGTGTGGGTGTTTGTGTGCATGACACATTTGGACATAATATGCACTGGATTTACAACATTAGGGATAATTAAGCCACAAATGAGGAGATAAAGAGAAGCAGACATGTTGGGGAAGGGTTTTTAAAGCTTTGAGCCAATTGAGATGTGGATCGTGCAAAAAGCTTGTGAATGAAGGAGTTCATTCATGCATTTCCTTTCCTTATGTCCACTTAGACTTTAAGTGTGTAATTCATTATTATATTAGTCATGCTATTTTATGTTTTTATCACAGAAAGTCTGCATTAAAGCTTCAGGTGATACAATGAACCATAAACAAACATGCATAATAGTGAAATATCTTTATTTCCTTTCTGTTTATTGCACTTCCCCCCCCCCCCCAGAACTGATATATTATTGTTTATTCGTGCAAAGACTGGAGTTTAATTTAGTGATACCAGCTACCTTCCTATCTGTGTGTGTGCGTGGCTTATAAGCAGGCATTCAGGTGTGTGGATTCCATCAATATCAAACTGTAATTCCATTTTGATTACAAGATTCCTCTCTCATTACTCGACTGGGCTGCTGCGACCAAGACGACAAAGAGACAATAACACCTCATTACATCATCTGATATAACCCGAGAAAGCTCCATGAGAACACTAAAAATAGTGGGAGTTCACAGCAGCCCATAGGGACGGCAGTAATGAACCAACAATCTAGCGCAGCCTTCATATACCTCTCAAGTTAAAGGTTATCATTGCCAATAAAAATGGCTCCCAGTAGCCCTAAACTAGGGCGTCTGGTCTGTCCAAACACTCCTTCCTTAAAGGTCAAGGTTCAAAGTAGCGCTTGATACACTTCTAGAGGAATGAACATACTGTAGCTTGTGTGTGTGTGTGTCTTTCTACTTTGTGTGCTTTACGAGTGCAGTGTGTGTCCATCATCGATCTATGGCCTTTAGTGAAAATGCCATTTGCCTTATGCTGGATCACTTTGTATGTTCATTATTTGTCTTTGAAATTTTGCGTGTTTTTTTATGAATATAAAAGAAAATGTTGCATCTTAAGACCTAATAAAGGTGCAGTAATGAGGAAAAACAAAGGCCTGATATATAAATACACCTAAATGTGTGATTTAAAGGTAGTTTAACCACATCTGACCACATGAATTCCTCTAGGCTGAATGTTGCAGCCCCAAACATTGATCTGGTAACTTAAGCTAGCTAGTTACCCTTGAAGAGAACTAGTTTAGCAGGAGGTTAACACATGAGGGCCATTTGAGCCAGAGCCAACTCTTGACGCTGCACCCTGCCATCATATTTCAGCATCACAGTGTCTCTTAAATTCTACTTTAAGACACCGCTTGCACTGAACAAACAAATGAAGAAAGTCTCTTATTAGAATTTATAAAACAACTCGAGCATCGCATAGAAGCACAATAGATACTGTCTCCAAACTGAGAGATCAGCTCTGTGTAATTTATAAATGTGACAAGAGCGGTAATATACAATTCCTGCGAAGCAAATAACTGAGCTGCTGCACAGTTTCTACAGTGATGTTTTTGGGAACAAAATGATTGCAGTCAGGATGAATGTAGCAGCATCACAACTCTTCATACAATGATAAATTTAGCAAAAGTCTAGATATGGTTTCCTGTGGAGAATCACCACATTTTTTTGTGGCGTATTAAGTGGATTACTAGATTGTTGGTCAAACAAAGCACTATTTGCAATAATGGCAATGACAGACAATCCACTTAATCATTAAAACCCCTTTTATTAAACTTCCAACTTACAGAAAACTCACAATAAATTAAACAAGAATGAGAATGACTTCTGCCTGGTGGTATTGGGCTCTGAAGATAGATTTAATTTGGGAAACCTGACTCTTAGATGTCACCAATACAATGGAGATGAATAGTTTTTTAGTTTAAAAGATGCCCTTTGGAAAAATCTGTTGTAACATCTTTATCCAGAAACAGTGTTCTGTCACTCTGCACTGTCCAGATCTACAGAACATGTTGTGTGTAGTTTTCCCTACTTTTTACTGAAAGGATAGTGGTTATGTTGTCTGTAGTCTGGTCTGTGAGCCCTGAATATTTTATAGAAAACTTCCCGGCATCACAAATCCCAACTTAACCTTAGGATTTGGCTACCACTTAATATATATGTGACAATAAACTGACATATTAACACAAAATATTAATAAAAAAAGATTTTAGACTCACCAGAAAGAGCACAAAGAATGCTGGTAAGTTTGTTGCTATGTAAAGCTAACTGTTGTTCTTTCATTTCTGCTTTAGTGGCTTGGTGTCTGGAGCCACATGGCGGCATCAGTGTTTTAAGCTCTATTTTGTATTTAATGGTTTTTCATATTTGCTTATTTTTCACACGATAAAACAAATCATTGCCCATTAAAAGCCAACCAGTGCCTGACCTGAAGCTTTCATTGTGTTCAGTTAACGGCTCGTGTCAACCTTCGAATGTGTCGCAGGGTTTTATCTGTTCGCCCCTAAGATGACTGAATGTTGTTTCTACTTTTGAATACAAACAGGAGCGATAAGAAAAGCCCATAGATAAGAATAAGTGTTTGTTTGTATGTGCACTTTTTGTGTGCCTATGTGTGGCTGTCGCTTGTGAGTAGGTGTGTTTGTTGCGCAGAGATAAGAGCGGGATGGAAACCACTCAACCTCACAGCTAAATCTGACAGATACGGTGTCAATGTGAACAAATGGAAGCAAACACACAACAGAACACTTACACACATGGTTGAGGCATTACATCAGCTCCAGACAGACTTAAAACAGCACTACAATGTTTGCATTAACCACGTTTGACTGAATAATGGCAGCATCTTACACTGAATAGGCTCACAATGGAAACAATACGCTGCCCAGGAGGGACCTGGTATCCATTCAGCACTGACCTCATCTGCCCCTGAGACGCAGCGCTCAACACCATCACGTTTTCTTTTTAACCACAATCCCCCAGATCGTGATTTTTGTGAACTTTAGCTCAATACGCCACGACTGCTTTTACATTCATAGGAACTGGCGTATTGTGATGAGTGAGGAAGCGCAGGTGGAGTGCCCCAGTAATCTGCCAAATCTCATTTCTCTTCCTCCTTTCGCTGCGTCGAGATGATTCAGGAGGGCCCGCTGTCATAAATGTCTCATTTCAATAATAAAAGTCTTTGACATGCAATATCATCCAGTGCAGCTGAGACAAAGAAGAGTGCGGTTTCATGCGTTTGAGTGGCAGGCTGTGCAACTGGTGGGCTACACGCTCGGTCAACTGAATCACACCGCATGCAAGATGAGAATAACGCGACGCTATCGATGCATGTGTGACAAGCAACCAGGGAAAACAAGCAAAACGAAAGAGGGAGGGGGTTGAAATAAACCTTTTATTACATTCTTTGTTTACAGCTGTTTTTTTTGATGAGCATTTTGTCATGTTTATTGCCAGATAAAAGGTTGATATTACAGTAGCTATGAAAAGCATGCACCCCTCCCTTGGATGTTTTCCATTTTTATTGCTTTTCACCATGAATCACCATCAATTTGATTTGGCTTTTCATGTCAAAGTGAAAACAAATTTCTACAAAGTACTGTCAATTGATTAAAAATATTAAATGTAAAAGGCATCAAAAGTGTCACTTCATTCAACACAGTTGCAGCTAATAGGTGCTAAAAGTCAAACAATTAGTGAATTGGAGATCGTCTGAGTGCAGTGAATGCATCTCAAGTGATTCTAGTATAAAGACACCTTTGCACCTCTGTGATGAAGGTTCTTGAAAAGCTAGTCACTCAATATCATTTTGAGTACAGCTAAATCCATCATTAAGAAATGGAAGGAATATGGTGTAATTTTGCTTTGAGCAGGCATCCTAAAAACTGTGAGAACATGAGAAAAAAGACTGTGGATGGAGGCCACCAAGACATTTATGAGTCTGAGTGAAGCCACTAAGACATCTATGGATTCCTCTGATGCAGTTACAAGCTTCAGCAGCAGAGATGCGAGAGACTTTGCAACCGTTTCCTGTTCTTCTTCAGCCAAAGCTTTATGGGAGAGTGCAAATAGAAAACTACTGTATCTGTGAATATGCAAGCATCTGCTAGGCCCACAGTAACAGATTTCATCATCTGAAAAACTCATGAGAGTGTACACGGATACTTTGGAAGACGTGTGTGAAACAACGAAGACTGGTTTTCGTCTTTGCTGTCTTTCTGGAAAAGGGTAGTGGAGAGACCAACCAGGGAAGGACACATGACAAGATCCAATTAGGAAGTGATCGTGGACGTCTGTATCGTCCTCTATCATTCCAAAAGTCTTTAGACTAAAATACAACCCTGGGGTTTCCAAACTAAACAAGATCAGCAACATTTCCACAAGTTTTCAATTTAGGGGTCATAAGTAGTGTGGACACCAGGCAACAACCTCCGACACTGAAAAACGAAGCCAAAGTTCCAAAACCTGTAATTACTCTCTTGAGAGTGACTCCAAACGCTAGTCAATCCCAAAAGACCACCATGTTTAAAAGCCCAACTTTATAGCAGAAATCAGCATGTTTGCAGGATGGTACACAATCCACAAAACCAAGTTTCAAAACTGTTGTTCAGGAAACCTATGGCTGCCATCACTGAGGGTTCATTAAACTTTACTGACAGTCAATGGTGGACGCTAGATGTAAACGTAGCAAAAGTTGTGTGTATTAGCTTGGCCGTAGCCTTAATCATTAACAAACCTGATGAGTGTAACAGTGGCATCTCCAACTGCTACTATGTACCCTTGACTATGGCACACGTTAACTTGTTCTATATTAAAAAACATGAAAAAATGTATCTTTAAGCCGCAGAACTTCTGTATGTTGAAGTTTTGAAACTAGTAGATTTCATAGTTTTTCAAACTTTAGGTACATTGCTGTGGCAGAAAGTTATTGTTGAGGTTTATTTTCCTTAAAAACGTTAAATTCTAAGTGCTCTGAAGTTAGAAAGTACAAACTAACTTTTATATTACCTCTCACACACTACACAATTACAGCACCTGCCATTTCAAAGGAGAAAGAGTCTCCCACAGCTTTATGTAAGATGTGTCTGGGAACGGCTAAAATATATAATTCACTCCAATTATAGGTAATTTTAGGCTGAGCATTATGACTTTCTGCAGCAGATGACTGTTGTTATGATGTGATATGATTCATTTTTAGCCTATATTTAGACAGAGAAGATTTGGGGCTCTTTGTGTTGCCCTGTGATCACCTTCACAGGAGCAGCTGAAGATGAGCTCAAGGGCACCTTTGTGTGCTTAGAGACACTTTCATAGAGGAAGACACATGCATTGTTGCACTGATCGAGGATTCAAACCAGGAACAGCTCAGTCTTACAGCATCTAGGCCACTGCCCTATTTCAGTCAGAAAAAACTTGAGACAAAAGGTCTTTGGCTAAAGTGCATCAATCCTCGTCATTATATCCGTTTGAAACCATGTCTAGACTTTAAAAACTGGAAAACTGCGAAGTCTTGACTTTCAGTAACTGCAAATCATCCTCCCAACTGCGTTACTTTCTTCACATTTTGAGAGATTTGCTTCAGGGTCGTAAAGAAGCCTGACTCAACTTTATTTACTTTGTTTATTTTTAAGTGCACGAGAGACATTTTCACCTCTGTTTTGCATTTTTTTTGCCAGGCTCACTCGTCTTTCCCAATCAGCAACTGCTCACTATGCATTGTAACGCTCTGCTGTTTTACATTTCGGTATCACACCAATTAATCAAAGTGACAAGGTATTTAATGAGAGGCAATTACGGTGTTAACCAAAATGCAAATCAGACGGGGAGAGAGCGAGGAAGGGGGAGCGTTTGTGTTGGTGGTTTGGGGTTTGTGCATGCGTGCGCGATAAGCTATGGCAACGGGTTCAAGGAGATTTCACTCAGTGCTCTTATTAGAACCCGTACGACTCGAATTGAGTTCAGCTCTTCCCGCCTGTGCTCATCTGCCTCCATGATTACATCTATGTCCATGCCTGTGAGTGTGTGCACAAGTTGTTGTGAGTGTCCTTCAGCTTTTTTTTTTCTTTTTTATAGACGTTGGCTCCGGCACAACAGGAGAAAACAACCAATTAGTTCTGCATGAGGAAGACAGGATGACAACATGAAACATGGATTAAGTAGCTGCTGTCGGGACGGATGTTAAGTAGCCCGCCAGGTCAATCCCTTCCTCATCACACAGCGGCTGTTAGCAGTAGATTAGACTGTGTTTCCTCTTGGTATCGCTCTTCACACTGCTGGCTGGTTCGAGCTGTTAGATCTCACCTTCAGAGAGAGCAGGAAAGATAAAAATGGACAAACTTTGAGCTAAAGAGTAGCAGGATTTAAATGGTCTTGCAGCAACAACACAAGCCAGTGTTTCCCACATGTCCAAGCTCAATGATACTCGCCCCAAGTAACAGGCTGCCGTACCGTCCTTCAACTGGTTTTCCTGCGTTTAAGCTCATTGTCATGAAGCATGTGCACTGCTAAAGTGTCCTTCAACAACAACAATGACTTTGCCGGCCTGTAGCAAAGCATACACCGTTGCCTCTCTATGTAGGACTAAAACAAAACATTATTTCTTAGATTTCCCCAATCCATTTTAGATAATCTGCAAGCATTTGGGTGTTTAAAACTCCTTCTACCCAAGTGTCCCTTCTAAAATCAAGGGTAGGATAAGTGCTGTTGGATTATATATTTTATGAGTTAGCCAAACCACAAAATGAACTGATTGGTGTTGTCTGGTAAATGTGTCTTATAAACCAGTTTTTCAAGGAGAAAAATGTCCTTTGATTTATGGATTGAGAACACCAAGAATTGCTTGTTTTTCCAGTTGATAGAGACAACAGAATCATGAATGCGAATGCTGTCACTAATTAACACTCAAGTACTGGCCAAGCAGTAATCTCTGGAGCTGAAAAATGACTGCAGTGTAGAGTGTAGAAAACCTGCAGTTTTTCGAATGGCCACTTGAGGCTGGCTTCAAAAGCAAGTCTGGCTTTCGTCTTCAAGGTTATGCATTCACAAATCAGGGAAGGACACATAACCCCCAATTAGGAAGTGAATTTGCATGTAAATGCATCATAATTTTTGAAACGTCAAACTAAAATGTAGCTCTGGAAATTACAAGCTTAAGCAAGATCACCTACATTTTGACAAGTCTACATTTTAGCGGTTCTAAAACAGCAGTGTAGTGTGGACACCAAGCGATAACGTCTGGCGTTGAAAAACTAAACTAAAGTGCCAAAACCTGCAGTTCCACGAATGGTCACTTGAGGCTGGCTTCAAAAACGAGCCAATCTCCATAGACCCCATGTTAAAATGCTCAATTTTACAGCAGAAATAAACATGTTTGCAATCTGGTACAAAAATGGTTTTGGTCTCTATAGCGAATTCCTTGTTCATGACAACTGTACAGGGGGTGAATTTTTATAAAACCCACCCATTTCAATTGCATTGAGGTTTAAAGTTATACTTTATTAAGGCTGCTTTGAGTGACTGGTGGATCCAGTCACAGGACAATCCATAACCCAGAAATGTTTACATGGCCCGCCTCAGCTCCTCTAATGTGTCGCCTTTTTGCTCAATCTTGAATGAGGAAACCTATGAGTAACATCATGAAAGGTTACTCCATCTTTATATAGAGTCAAAGGTACTGACCAACAGCCACCTGAAGATGCAAGTGCAGTAAAAAGGTTAGAAAAACATTTATGCAATAACTGCTAGTCAGTCATTTTGGGTCATTTTTCAGCTCACTCCATAAAAGAACAGTTGTTTATAGCCCTGAACACGTCATGATGTATGTATTGTATTCCAACTTGTTTTTTTCTTCTTGAGTGGTTGCAAACACAACACCAGCTTAATGTTAATCTTTCATGGCAGCATGTGTGTGTCTCCATTTCCTTGATAATGACTCATGAACATCTGATCTGTTCTTATTAGTGCTTTCATTTCTCACATTCTCCTCTGTGGGCTGCTCTTCTTTGTCTAGCTGTTGAGGTGTTTTTCCCCCTTTATTGTCACTGTAAGTCAGACCATTTCAGTTTGATTTACTTCGTAAAATAACATCCATGTTGCCAAAGCCGCCTATAAACAGAAACTGCATATCCCTCTGTTTCTGCCTGTTATTTGTGTCTCAGGGGGTTTTCTCCTCTCTCGCTCTTCACATGTCTATCTTTTCCTAACAACACCAGCAGCAGAGACACGCACACCGACGTCAGAGACTGTTGACATGTGACTGTCATTCCAAGCAGCCATTTCTGATGTAAGTGGGGGGAAATCAAAGGTTATCATCTGTCAGCGAATGCATTAAGAACCATCTCATTTCCTGCTCTTTGTACCACTTTTATATGCAAGGCGGGCTTCCTTTCAATTAGGTTTCATGAATACAGATCCTTCCTACCGGTGCAGCCTTGGAATGAAACACGATTTGTCTTGTATTGGACTTTTTTGGAATTACAATGTGGGTATTTTCTTTTATTCATACAACAGTGTATGTGCCGGTGATACTTTCAAGGAAAAAAACCCAACTTCCTCCCATATTGTCGCTGAGATAATCCAAACTGTGCGAAGTCCAATTAAAAACCTCCTTTTGCAGCTCGAGACTGTAAAACCTGACGGCAAAAGTCAAGAGGTTTGCTACAGTCTGCCTGGTTTAATCCACAATCGTATTCAACATATACTGTAGTCTGGCAGTTTTCTTCGTTTTCTCTCATAAAGTGACTAATGCCTTCTGCCTGGTGGGCTCGTACATCATGGCAGGGCCAATGTGTCTGTGTTTAACTAATAGGCTCTGTGTCCTCAAGCAGCCACGGATGGCATGGGTTATGACAAACTGCATCAACAAGACATTCATTACCCTCAACATCCTAGCAACCAAATCACAATTACCGCCATCCAAGAGTGAGCATCCAGCCCCGCTGCCACGCTCTTATTCCTCGCGCATCATGTCGCCAATGCATAAATTAGCCTCCTTTTGTCACGTTGGGGGGTTGGCGGGTTGAGAATTAGCACAGTTTGTTTTTGCTCGTGATGAGACGGGGCGCGCTCACGCCGGATGACTGTAAAACTTCTTTTACTGACAAATCGATACACGCCGCTCTCATTTTCACTCGCGTCTGGATGCTTTTTGTGTACATTTTTATGCATGCATGCTTGTGTGTGTGTGTGTGCATCCAGGCAGATAGTTGTCTTGACTGACTAATGTACTTGGCCTGTGCTGAAGCAGGACTCTATTGTTGCACTGTGTCCTCCCCACAGTCATTAGATCGCCATTAATCTCTCATCTGCCATTAAAACAACAGCCAGTGAGCCGGGCTTAACAATGGAGTGGCCCCTTCCTCCAGCCCCTCGACACATACTAGCAATGAGTTTGAATTAGGCTCTCGGGGGTCACCGATTAGACCCACATAATTCATCCAGACGGCTGAGTTCACAAAGAGGTTATGTGTTACTTTTCTATACGAGGAAAACGCATTCTCCATCCAAGCATGTGAATTATTCTTGCACTGTGTACGAAACTCAGCCTGTATTTGTCTTACAGTCGATAAATCTTGATTAGTTGGTCTGATTAACAAATACTGACCTTGACGTAGTTCGTATCCCAAAACTATTAATACCACATCAGTGAGCCATACTGGGTCATGTGTTCCTTCATTACTATGAATGTGGGCACTGATTGTAAGCCCACACACAGAGTCTTGCTGCTGGTAATATTCACTAGACTGTCAAATATGTATTAATCCGCAGCTGAAAATAGTCCCTAACAAAAGCAGCATTTGCTCTTATGTCAGTAGTAGTTAAGCTTTTTTAAAAATACAACTATATGATTATTATACTTCTTTGTCTTTTAACACCTTAATAGGAACCAGGGCACCTTTTGAGATTAGTGCCACAGACAGAGGCAGAAATGGACCAACAGCTTGTTGGTTTTGGTCTTTTTGTAGCATTCACAACAACAAAATATGGAATAAACCTGTTTAATCCTTTCAAAATCTATGTTTGGACAAAAAAATGTGCAAAGAGGCCAATGGATATATAGTATTGATTTTTCTGTACTCTAATATTTATGGCATTAACCAGAAACTAGGACAAATGACGTCTTCTAATTTGATTACCTTTTTCTAGTAACACTAAACAGTCTACGGTTTGGGAGTCATGGTCTTTTCATGGCATTAAGTAATGAAATGTATAGTATGCCTGTAGATATATGACATTTATTCAGTTAGTTATACACTAATATTTAAGGAATTATTCAGAAACCAGGACAAAAGACTTCTTCTAATTTGTTCTGTTGCTGGTGAGAATTGATGGTCTGTGGGTTATAATCCAATGTGATTTGGCGATAGAATACTAATCCTATTTTGTTGTAGCCTGAGGCATTTCGATAATGATTTTTTTTTAAACTAAGTGGGTTCTTTTTGTGAGTAGAAACAAAAATCTTATTAATTTAGTTTGATTTCGCCTAGTGTTTAATGCTGAATTGCTTAGATCTGGCAGTGGTGCCTTTAAGATCCCATTCCTCGTTTTCATTGTTCTGGGTCTGAGCAACCACAGTGCTATGGGTCAACTGGACAGACACACTATTAGCGGTTCAACAGTGTCATGAAAGTGACACCACACACAAATACCAAAGAAAAGACACAGAAATCAAAGGTTGACTGAGGCTGAATGAATGCTGACTGAATACATCAGTAGGAAATTAGCATTTTCTTTGGTTGCTTGAAGCACTGAAGTGAGCAGAAATAGAAAAATACACCCAAGTTCATCATTTATTTTATAATCCCAAACTACATGAAGATTCTACTTCATTCCGCAGAGGCAAAAATATATGATGCAGGATCCAAAATAAACTTGTAGTATAGTTTATTAATATTCATGTGAAAACTGAAAACGTAACGTTCAGAAGGGGAACATCATCACTGAATACAGTCTATCTGTGGATCTTCACATGAGCACATATTTGGTTGAAGGCAAAACAGCCAGTTCTGGATGCAGGGGGCATAATTAGCAAAAATTCTAAAGCCTGGAAAGTGAAAACATTTTACTGGGGAGCAGGAAAATAAAAGATTTATGTGCTGCTTTTTTGCATAAAATTAAGTGATTTTTTTTCCTTTAAAAGAAGCCTAGAGTGTAACATTTTCCCTCCTCCCACCAAACTTTTTTGATTTTAAAGTGATGCATGTTTATGCTCAGTGGAAGCACCTAGCACATTAGCATTATTCATAACGTGAAGCTTCCTCCGTCCGCCCTTTGGTGGGGAAGAAAAACGACTTCACACTCCAGTAGCTGTGAGCAGTGGAGAGAAGAGCTCTCCCCGCGATGAAAAATACTTCCATCCAAAAAGCACGGCTGCTTGGTTAAGTGAGAGACACACTGTGGTGCAATTTAACCCTCATTCGACCCGCCTCAATCAAGACTTTAACTGTATTCACTCTTTCAGGCAGCTGAGCAAAAGTCTGGAGTATGAGCGTGTGAATCACCTCTGGAACCAACATATTTGAAGTCTTGTGATAATTAGTGGTGCTACACTAAACTTCAGATTGTATCACAGACTGACTCGGACCATTGTTTCTCTAAATGGGTCACATGACTAATTTGTGTGAGTTTCCACGTAACAAAGCTGTGAAGCATTTTGTAATGATAATGACTGACTAGGAATGTGTGCACTCAGGAAGATAAGACTGATTTTGTGGCCATATTTTGAGAAGAAAACCTGGTTCTCCGTGTTGCTTATCCCTCCTCACAAGAAAAACTGCAACGCTTGTCATGCCTAAAATGATCTGACTTGAAAGTACGGCTTCTGTGTATCAGATACAGAAGCAGTGTGACATTGTTTAAGCACTGCAAAGCCTCTTTGGGTGGACGGTTGGGTCAACAATCCTCCTTCCTACCGAGAGTCAACGCTGTTTTTTCAACCAGAACCAGGCTCTTTTTTTTAATACTAGAGCTTTCTTTCATCAAGTAGTGTTTCTGTGTATTCTGTCTTTAGAAACGCTTTTAAAAAAAACTTTCTTCACTGGATTAAGGTCAAGAACTAGTCTCAACTGGTCTCACTCCCAACTAGTCTCATTAGGTATCAGATTTGAACACATTGGGTATTCTTTAGCGTCATTTTTGGGCGGTGTAATAGATCCATAAAAACATGGGAATGTCAGGAATAGACACCATTAGAGCCATATGTTCACTGCTGATGTCGTCCCTTTTGCTCATTTTCAGGCAATGCAAAGTTTGAAGCTTTGTAGCATGTGCTTAATGTTATGACCAAGTCCATTTTAACCAGCATCATGATTTTACCAAAAACTAAGTGTAAAGTAAACTGAAGTCACAAAATAAAATGGAATTAAATGACAAATACTGCTCCGACATGGGTCACGATCCTCAGTCTCCTGGATCAAACTCCCATGTGCCCATCAGCTGTGCTTAATGATGCCAAAAGACACCTTGTGCAAGACGCCAGACAAAATTGCAGTATTTCACATCCTGGAAAAGATGAACAGTCAGGTCTCGCTCAATATGTGCATAGAGTATTGGAAAGCTTGAATATTTACAGATCTCAAAGGTGAAAGTTCTGGGGATAACAAGTCAAAAGACCTTGACTGCATTTTTTTAATTAGCTTCCCCAAACTTTAAAAAATTGTTTTGGTGTCCTTGGTCTTGCCAAAATTTAACCATCGCGTTTGTGGATATGAAAACATTCATGAGTCATTTTTATTTTGGGTATTTTCCGTGTTTTTGGAAGGCACTTGCAAGTAATCTTTTTACAAACACTCACATTGGTTGTTTTGTTGTTGCAATGATAAAGATGTGTTTTCTGTTAGGTTTGGAAGCCTTAAAGAACCGGTGTGTGGGATTTAATGGCATCAAGGAGGGACTACCAATTAAAAGCCCCTTCTTTACCACACCCTTTCCAGGAGAAACTATGGTGGAAAAAAACATTAAAGGCCCTCTTTTGACGCAGTGTTTGATTGATCTGTAGAACTATGGCAATGCAACATGGTGGACTTTGTGGTAGAGGATTCCTACTTTTAAAAAAACTCATTGGAAGCTAAGGGAAACACGATAATTCATAGTTACAGGTGACATTCCATCTCTTATAGAACCCACTAAATTCTACACACTGATCCTTTAATTGCGCAGTTTAAATTCCAGCAGAAATTCATTCAGTTGGGCAGAAATATGAAACAGTATTGGATTGTTCATTTGGCTTTCTTATACCATGAATATATTTGGGAGATTTCTGCCTAAACATTTCTACACATACACTTATTATGTATTTTATGTGGAAAATGGCCTACGCACCCCGACACTAATGGCGACATAAATCTAAAAAGCTCTAATAAAACTGCACCACACAATGCATTTCCACAAACACACAACAACAAAAAACAACATTGCCTCAGCCGCCCTCCACCCTGAGGGCATTTCTCATATCAGCATAAGGCGTATGGTTACAGCCCGCACTAAATGTAATCACCCCCCTACTATGCAGATGGTTTAGTGTTATTCTATCTGTAACTGGACTCGATGCCAGGCTCAGAGTGGGCCTAATGACTTCTAAACCCAAGTTGGTTAAGTGGGAATTCAACACCAGCTCCCTGCTGTAACTTAATCCCCCCTCAGACCACCTGGACCCAAGATACACCCCGTGGGTTCACAACACACTTGACAGCGGCACAACAACAGTCCATTTGCATTTTTGAGCGCATGGCTAAACTGCCGCACGACACAAACTGCAGACCGAATTATTCTGCTTTGACGAAAACACTGTAGAACAGGTGTCCCGGTGACTGTCAAAGAAAAACATGCTACAAACAACCAGCTGGAAACAACTCAGAGCCACTGTTTCTGTCTGTCTGTCTCCCCAGATGCTTATGCATGATGGAGACATTTTTGGCAAAGAGAATAAAGAGAAGAAAAACAGTGAAGGTTTTTGCTTTTTATAGTATAACTGACATTCGGTCTCAGATGAGAATTGCACCTTCGCTGCCACAAAAATCATCCAAAGATCTGACTGGGAGAAATTTTATGCTAATGCGAAGGGTGTTGGAGGTTTTTTATGTCTCAGAAGTTGCGCCTTAGCATTTTCCCCCCTGCAACGGCTAAATATCTGGGGATTTTTCTGCATATTTCATGTATATGTGTGCATTTTTCTAGCAGCATGTAGCAGCAAATGCCTGCAACGTATCCATAACAGCTCCAGATGGTTCGTTGTAACATCTGTCTAACCTGACAAAACATAGCCTGCAGCATGTGGCCATAAGGTGTATTATTAGGTTATTCTGGCACAAGGTTGACTTCAAGCCGTATAACAGTCAGCGGCTGACAGCACACACAGTGAGACTAGACAAAATTATTGGCTCTCCCTGCCACACATGAATGACAGGCGGTTTCTGTGCCTTCCGCCGCTATCTTTTCCTTTCCAGGGTCTTCCTGGAAACAATCCGCGGCACCTCCGAAGAAGGTGGGGTTACGCCAAAGTGTATTAATGAGTCGCATAGACAGACAGTGACAAACAGGGGAAAAGACAGACAGGGGCAGTGAAATGGAACGGACTTGAAACAGTGTCTGGTGACTGATAAGTGATGGGAGAAGCAGGAGGAGGAGGTGGAGGGCGGCACTTTGTGTTTTGGAGAGGTTAAGGAGGGAGAAATCAGGAGAATGGGGGGATTTAAGGACTTATTGATGGCACACGACTTCCCCTCACTGTACCATCTCCTCATTGTTTGTCACAGCTTCTTCCAGTTCACCTCATCCCAGCTCCACCCCACCCCACCCTTCTCCTTTCCTTTTTTTCTCCCTCGTATCATCTCGTCCAGGCCACTCGGCTTGATCGGCGAGTATGGTAATCAGGGAAGAGGCTGATAACAACTGATAAGTCCTCTTGTCAGGTACTAAGAGCTCGAATGACATTTTTACACAGTTGTAAAAAGGGAGAAATCGCAGTAAAGCTGACGAATGGACGGACCCTGTGATTATCTCCGTGTGTGAATGTACACAACAAATAGGCATATCTGCCTCTTGACGTTGCTGTGTCGTTTGTGCACATGCATCACGCGAGCGTCCTTTGCCTTGGCTGGAGGAGTTACAGGAGAGGGGGTGAGGAGTGTCACTCTGCCCACTGAAAAAGGCTTTCATCCTGGGCTTATCAGAGCCAACACAGGGGGAGATTGTTGGCTGGTGGAGCGAAACGGCGACTGTCGCTGCCCCCCCCTATCCTCACCGGACCTGTCTTCCCCTGACTTTGTGACCCTCCCCAACCAACCTACACACACATACATGGACATATGTTTGCTCACGGCCTGGCAGACGGACACACAAAGGAAGACACACCTACACATGACATTAAATGTGCCGAAGCCATCGCGTATCCATCACTCTTTCTATCGCTTTGCACAGCAATATATGCACAAAAGCTCATTTAACATCACAGATATTCCACTTCTTTCTCACACAATGCAAAGCTGCTGCTTCCTCCGTTAAGTAGGCATTGAATAATCGCCCGTTTTCTGCTTCCATTTTTTGGCCTTCAACCAGAAGACGTGCTACCCACGGCGCCGGTGACGAGGCCATATGCACCTCTAAATCATGTGGTATTATCACCATGCTGTGCTCCAACGAGCAACTATAACCATGATGGAAGACACCAGATGATCTGTGTTTAGCAGCAGAGCTCATTTCCATAATGCTAGATTAACATTTTTAAGGGAAAGAAAAAATTACCCAATTTAAGTAAAAGTAAAGATGCATAGCGTTCATAGTTAAAGTAATGAATCAGAAATGTCAGATAACGCAAACCAAAGACATAATTCATTTTTTTGATATCCACTACAAATCTGCCATTCAAATCCTCCCACAGCAGCAGTGTGTGTCTGTGTATATGTGTGAAAGCATAAGAGAGACTTGTCAAGTGGAATTACCCTCACAGGTGAAAAGGTCAAAGTCGTCGACCCGCACAGACAGGCAGACAACTTGTTGGGCCGAAAAATGCAAGAAGAAAAATGGAAAGGTCAGTCCATCCGATACTTTCTGCAAAGCTCAAAATCCCATCAGAGACGGAGACAGACAGAAACAAAACAAGCGTGGATGTCGTGTCTCCCTGATAAGTGAGCAGCTCCGTTCATCTGTGGCACGTATTATCAGCCAAACAATCAAAGGTGAAACCTGGGAGCACAAGACTGTATTCATCACCCATCCAATATTTCCCCAAATCCCACACTTCTGTGTCAGGATGTTCAATCTAATACCACATAATTATTTTTGCTGCAGCTGCATGATAACTGCATTTTCTCATTTCTTCAGTGGCGCTGATAAAGCCCCGACCTCTCGGGCCGATGTGGAGCGATAACGTCGGTGTGTTTCGCATCCCGATCTGGACAGAGTCACAGTCGAGGTCTGATTTTGGCCATATGGAGGGGACGGCTGTGTGGGTCTGACCACAGCCTCCCCTGCTCTGTGTGGCACTCGCTGGACTCCATAGGTGGTGGCGGGATGGAGGGGTGTCTGTCTAGCCCCATCCATGCTGTCTAACAGGCTGGACATGAGGCACAGCATCTGTCTCTGGAGGACACACCCAAGACTGACCTAATTTGCACACCCATGTCTATACATATAAAGAAAAAGGTACAAACCTAACATGCATTTACTGATTGTTCAGTAACAAGGCAGTAAATGGTATGCAACTATCATCTATAAATACCACTCATATACCTTGTTCAAAGGGTGTCTGTGTTGAATATGTAAATGTCCCTTATCTGGGTGAAAAGACATATCATTGACCCAACTCCTCCATCACAAGCTATATTCTCTAAAGCCTGACAAATGAGCCAGGAATTCCAATTCCATCTAAAACCACTTGAATTATAATATCCTAAAAGGCTTTTGCCCCAAAAATACTGCCTGCACCAGCTTTAAATATTCACTCTGGATTGACTTGGCTTCTGCAAATAATAGCACCTACCTACAGTACGGGTAAATGCCTTTTGAAATGTCAGATGCTGTAGTTTGGTTGAAAATGACAAGTCTACAATCTCTATAATAGCGCCAAGTGTTATAATTGCCTAATCCGAACCACACCTTAACCAACTGCCACCTTTTGACCAAACCTTGTACATTCTGTTGTTACCTTGCAGCGATATTTAGGAAGGGAATATTTTTTTATTGTGCAATTTTGACTTGTCTTGTTTGGTGACAGGGTTGATGATGTGTATCGACTGCTGAAGGCAAGAAACTTCTCTTGAGTGGGTATTTTGTCAGAAAACGGGCACAAGAGCAAGAAGTTGTGCACCTGCAGACAAAGAAACAGTGACTTGAAAGAAGTCATATTGTTAAAAAAATAATAATGCTGTCTAATACAGTAATAATGAAACAGTGACTGAATATGCGTGAAAATATTTCTCGGCCTTCGACTTCTGCATCCAGTTCATTCGTATATACTTGTCTCCTGTGTCTTCATGGTACTTACATACACAATCTGGACTCTGGACTCAAAAGTAATGATGAAAACTGTGTTGTGTTCTGCTAAACAATGTCAGGCATAATCAGTAACATTCAACTAGATCTTATATAATGCAAACCTTAGCGACTGCAGACAAAACTTGTAGGCAAATCTGACCATTCTACACCCAACAACCCCAACTTCAGTTTAGATTTCTTTCTGCGCAATTTGATGTCCTTCCCAATCACTCAAACTCGGCTAATTGGGGGAATATTACATGCAGGGTGGGCAGTAGCTCCTGTATAAATACAGCTACTGTGTGTTGTTGTATAGTGTAGTATTGTCTGGTACAATAGCGCAGACTTACCCAACTAAAAGCATATAACACATGTGTCCTCTGAGTCTCTAAAGGCCAGAGGCTGTGGGACAATTTAACACAGAAACGGTGTTTGCTACCGCCTAAATGGAGCCCTGCGGTGTGAGTGTGCACAGACACACACACACACAATCACAAATGAAATGTTGAATGTAAATGGTCTGACGAGAGCCATAAATCTCTCGGCGGCCGCTGGGCAGCTGGGGTCGTGCAGCCAGCAAGTCCTGTCAGAGCGGTGCAGCTGTGTGAACAGAGATAGCCGGTGGTGCAGCAGACAGCGGGGCAAGCCTGCGGGCTGCAAACTGGAATTGGCTTCTGAAATGCTCTGTTACTTTTTCAAAATGAAAGCTGCTGAATTGGTCCGTTCCAAACACTACATGCCTGTTTTTAGGATGGGGGAACCATTGCCATGTCTCCAAAAATAGCTGCAATCCATTTTGTCATTGTTTTCATCCACAAAAGACATGTACCCTCTTTAAAAAGAAAAGTCACCCCCAAGGCTTGGTTTCAGTAGAAAGTGGAAAGGCAAAATTTATGTGTGTCACTGCAAAATATTTGGTTGTGGAGTGTAATGTTGGAGTGACCACTCACAGAACTAGTTGGAAGCCTCCATACTGCAAATATTCTATATGGAAGCAGTTAATAGACTTTTTAGCTCAGCATTTTTCTCTTCCAAATAAAAAGTCTTAAATGAATGAAATGAAGTATGATGAAAACAAGCCAATACCAGCAGGAGAAAACAGCCCAGTACAGAAAACATAGAAAAGAAATTACTGCAACCTGTGTGGCTTAATCTCTGTGCGCAAGCTTATTAGCTTGGTCAGTAATAGGACAAAAAGTTCACATAGTTTCTTTAATATATGCAGCATTGACTGATTACTTTCTGAAAGTCTGTGCATTTATTTGGAGGTTTTAATCTGTAGGTTAAATGAAACTAGATAGTAAAATACAACAAATCAGGTAAAAAGCTATTCTACCACAAATCATCAAGGGCCTTCTGTTTAACCATCTTTGATTTTCTTGAAACTTTCTTGAAACTTCAAATTTTAGATTGAGATATTAAGTTTTTCCCCAACATAATGAAAACTTTCAGCACATTTTGTCACACATTGAAATTTAAGGTGGTGTTTTATTGCCAATATCTCAAAAGCTAATAAAGACAAAAGCCTTCAATCTTCACTGTTACACTGTCTTGAACAAGTAGATCAAAGTGTCTCTGATTATGGCTGAGTTGAAATACGTAAAAAGTCATGAAAAATCTCTGAGCACAAATGAACAAAAACAGTGATAATGCAGAAACCATCCAGTGATATTTTATGAACCACATGTAGTTGCATTACACAATAATACAAAACAAAAACATGAGGAATACTTTTAAAACCGAAATACTTGATGACAAAAATAAAAAGCAAATCATTTTTTTTGAACTTTCATAGCTGATTGAGCAGATATTACAAGTTGTATGACAAAAACAAAAACATTACTAGATAACTTACACTAATAGAGTTCTGGATTGTCTTCAATAGTTCCTGAGATATAGCCGTTTAAACCTCAAATTTCAATGCACAGAAAAAAAAAAAGCGAAAACGTGGATCAATGGGCATTTTTTTCCTAAAAATGGGATTTTGGAAATCCTCAAGCTGAAATTTTATTGATTTCTCTATAAATATCTATATTTTATGTATTTTTTCAGAATTGAACTTGTGCGGATCTAAACCACAGTTCCAAGACTCTCCACTCAGATAATCCTCAATAGAACTCATGGGTGAATCCTGTCATTCCAAAGATGGCAGCTGTATGACATGTCACTGACCAATCGTCTGCTTTGGAACAGTTGAACGAAACCTTATTTTTGGGGAAATTATCAAAACTTTTTAAGCATTATTCTTCTGATTTGACTGGTGATTCTATATATTCCAGGTGACAACTAAAAATGTGGTTATTGCTCTTATTCCATTCATTTAGACAGGACCTTGGTTTCATTAGCCCAAAACAACTGCCTGGGAATGCTACCAAGATGGCTGCCAAGTGGCGAGACTTTTGTAAGCCTTTACCTCAACCCCGACAACTATCTCATTAAGGTCGCAGTCAAAATATCAGTTCTTGAATTGACAAGTTTCTGTCCCTTCCAACTAAATCACACTGTTAAATGTCTCATTTCCAGCCAGAAATCACATTGTTAAGGCCCACTGCCCGTAACACAAGGAAGAAATAGACATAACACCACAGCATCTAGACAAATGTTCACATTAAGCACCAATCCACTAACACTATGCACCTGTTCCAGCTCTGCTTTAGCTACATTATCAGCATCCTTTGGTTTTTTTCACTAGTATAATGAGCAGGTGGCGTCCTATTGTGTAGCACTGTTGGAAGTGAAACAGGACAGAAACACATTTAAAATCTGTAGTGTTGTGTGCGTGTGCCAAAGTAAAATGAGAGAGGGGAGAAACAGATTGCTGAGAGGGAGACGGTCGGAGGGAGAGAGGAGACTAATGAAGGTTACAGAGAAGGAGAAAGTATGAAAAAGCAAGCAGGAGAAATGAGTCTGGAATGATAAAAGGAAGAAGAGACAGTGGGATTGTTGAGGAGTCTCTCTGGATTTGCAGAATCCCCTCAGCCTCCAGTTTTGGGACACACTGACACATTTACTGCCTGGTGAGCCCTCTTTCTTTCTCTTTCTCTCTTTTTCCTTCCCTTTCTCCACTTTCTTTCACACTGTTAATGAGAACTGTAGGTGTCCGCCGATTGTCACATACACACCACACAGTGTTTAGTAGTAACACACACACATGCGCACAATATTCTTGGACATCTGCCAGGACACCTACAGTGTGATGCGGAAATAGGAGGAAACCATAAGGGTCATTTTTGTGTAAGTTCTAGCCAATCTCTATGCAAACGCCGTACTTTATGCTGCATCTGTTGCAGTGTTAGGCCAAGTGAAAACTGCCTGAGGTCTTTTTTTGGTGTCATATGCAGAAATTGCAATTTAATGCACATTGTAATTCTAGAATCTGAGCTAAAAAATAAAGTTGGAAATGCTGGGAGACACATTTATTCGCTGTCTTGCTGAGAGTTAGATGAACTGGTAAATGCACATATGGAATCTGCAGCCAGTCAGCCAAGGAAGCTAAACTCTAATCTTTATGCTATGCAAAACTAGCCCTTATTTACCATGCAGTGAATGTAATTTGATCGATTGAAAGTGGTAGTAAATACACATTTGCCAAGCTAAACAGTGGTATAGAAAAGAAGATTGGGCTCTTTTCCACTGCAGAAACTTGAAGGCTGTTTTAGCACAACTTGAACCATTGTGCATGTTCTGACAGCAAGAATAGCCCTTGTAGAACCTATTTTGTAGCCATTTTATTGTGAAAAGTTGCTGTATGGAACTCAGCGCTGATTGGCTAAACCTGGAGAGTAAAATTCATCATATAGGCTAACATAACAAACCCTACGTTGTTGTTTTTCCTTCACAGAACTGGAGTTAAATTCAATAACTACTGTTTGTCATTGTTGTGCCACACAACGAACCAAAAAACAATCTTATATCTGTGCAGTGATAAAATGCAGCTAGCAGTTTTTGGCTAAGTTAGCATATACAAATAGAAACACAGGGAAACAGCTAAACAATGAATTTCCATTATTACAATGCAGCTTTTGTACAAATCGAACAAAGATAACGTGTTACTGTGATACTGTTAGCCAAATTGCGCTAGCTTTGGACAAAGTTAGGCTAGCCAGTTCTTTGTTTACTGTCTCCACGCTAAGCTAAGCTAACCAGCCACTAGCTTTTACTACATTTGTACAAAATGAACGTGATATCAGACACTTATTAGCACTTAAAGAATCCTGAATAGAAATCTATGGGAGAATTTATTAATGCTAAAGATGACAGTTGAACATCCCATGGGGGAAACAAATATGAAATTAGGGCAAAATTACCAAACTTTGTAGTTTTGGATCAGATTTGCCTGAAATAATTGCTCAGAAGCACTAACAAGATTGCTGCCAACTGATGAAACTTGCCAATTCCCTGTTTACAGTCTGTCTCTATGCTAAGCTAAGCTAAGCTAAGCTAAGCTAAGCTAAGCAGCGATTAGTTCTGACTACATTTTACAAGATAGACATAAGAGTGGTATCAACCTTCTCACCTAACTTTTGGCAAGAAAGTGAATGGATATTTCCTAAGATATAAAAACGATTCCTTTAAACAATAGTAGCATTATAATTTCTTTGGCCACATCCTTTTAATGCATCTTTAAATAGCTAATCGGTGTTAAATTACCAATGTGTTCACATATTGCTTGAGCGTTTGTTTTGGAGGAATGACCTCTTAGATTTTCTTTTAATCGACATGGCTAATTTTCTTGCAATCCACCCAGGCAGACAATACAGACATCCACCGTCTCATTAAGGCATGGGGGCATTTAGTCTGAGGGCATAATTAAGCTTGAGACTGCAGCACTGTGAATAAGGTTCATAAAAACGGCATCTAGCAGCAATTGAAGGTTATGGCAGTGATAATATTTTTGAGAGCCTCTAACACCACAACTGGCTACCTTGTTACCATTGAACGTAATTTTCATCAAGTAACATTCTTGCTGCCTTTACTACTAAACAGAATCTGAGTTTTAAAAATGTACACACACAATCTGACCCTTTGGATGATACTACATGATAACGATGTATTGTACATTCTAAACTAACCTGTACCCAGCTGTATTGTTCAGCGTCATTAAGCCATATCCAGTTTCACCGCTGTCTGTAACAGTGTAAGCTACTAAATGATGAATGAATTCAGGCTTGCTGTTTGAATGTACTGTAGTCAACAACAGCAAACCACGTGTTTTCCCACAATCAGCTCCATACAGAACCATACTTCTGCCATAAAACCACGTAACTGTTCACTGCATGTTCATCTAATTGCATACTTGTATTTAAAGTGCTGTTAAAAACACCAGCGACAGTCTCTAGAAAAAGAGAGAAGAAACGTGACATTTTTCACAATGTGTTTTTACAAAGATTTGCACTTGCTGACACTTCCTATCTAATCAATGCATTCCAACCAAGCCCAGTACAACATGACAAGTTATTCATTCACCATATTTTACTGCTCATTTTTGGAGACAATATGAGAATATGTGGTTGTAGCACAATTAATACTTATTTGTGTGTTTTTAAGGCTTTAGTATACTGGAATTTTTTTTAAAAAGTCAACAAAGTCATTGAACACATCAATGAAAATGGGATGTTTTGTACAAAAACATCATAAAAAAACAGCCAAGGAGGATTTTTACATGACAGCAGCGATAGAAAAGAAAATGTTGGGTGAGAGAAGTCCACTTGTGACAAACAACACAAAGGAAAAACAGCAGAACACATTTGCCGGTTGTCCTTTGAACTGTATTGCCTCTGCACAGTCACAGGCGAAAGGAGATGTGATGAATTCCCCCGGAGCAGCGCAGGAAGAAGAAGAGCTGAACTTGTTCTCACATCTCCTGCTACTGAGGAGAAATAACTAGCTGCACTCACTTTGATGGAGAGACGAACACACACTCACACACTCTGGCTTTCTGCCTGGCTGCTTGGAAGTAACTCTTTTTTTTTTAGTTCATTTCTCCCTACTAGTTTTCCCTGCGTTTCCGACTCAACCTCGCACACTTTTGCCTTCATTCGGTGGAAAATCCAATTCAGTCCTGCCCAATTTCACACCATGGCCATCACCACTGTTGTTGCTAAGTTTCAACAAAACCATCCAAGTCTCTCTTACCTGTGCAATCTCATACAGCAGTTTGTAGTGTTCCTCCCGTTTCTGCAAGGTGCACAAATTGCAGCCCATTCTAGTTGTCAGGGAAACCGTGCCGAGAGCCCGCTGGAGTGTGTGCGCTGTCTGCCGTGGATGTGAGCTTCCCCCCGGGGCCAAACACACTTGGGCTCTTCTTCCTTGGCTCCCCCACACCTCTCTCTCATCCGAGTATCCTCAGAGATCCCCCTCTGTCGCTCTGAGCACACGTGTTTCACTGTTTTAGCAGGAGACTGTGGAACCTTCAGTGTGGTGTGTGTCTGTCAGTTACTAGATGAGTCAAACCCTCTTTGCCTGTCACTCCTTTCCCCCCCGACTCTCGCTTGCATGCCTACATACACTCTCTTCCCTCCACCTCCTCTCTCAGTGTGAGCGCACTCTTGTTTCTGCACACACTTTTGCCTCATAGAGACACACCTCCTCCTGTGGCAGGCTGCCTCACACATGCCTGCTCCTACTCCAGCTCATGAATAGACGCCACCGTCATTGGCTGTTGGAGGGAAGGGGCTGGGAGAAGAGGGAGGGGACTGGGCTTATCTTGGGAAGATTCAGTATCTGAGCATCAGTGTGGTTGCGTGCGAGCGAAGTGAAGGACGTGCAGCTCCTGAGGGGTGTTTGTACGCCCAAGAGTCACCCCAAATCCTTGCGTTTCAATGCAAAAATCCAATCAAACATGAGTTAAAATGCCATCCCTGCACTCCATCAAGTTCCTGAGAGGGCTATTTGTCAGTGCACACATTTAACAACTGGATTTGGCATGGGAATCAATCTCATTTGGATTCAGTCAGATAGCTCTTTGCACTTAGCACAATGCTTGGAGGAGTGGTGTTTAGTGGCCGCCATAGATTTACAGTCAGAGGGCGTTAGTCACCAAACAGATGCTCCCTCTCTCTCTGCCGGCAGTTAGACAAGGGCACCGGACTGCGCTGACACACAGGAAGAAACACAGACTCGTATTGATTGGCTTCAAATTAGCTTCCAGCCCAACTGGCCCATCTCTACGGGGGTGATGGTGACAGAAAAAGGGGGAGAGAAGGGAAGAGAGAGGATGGAAAGAGGAGGACATGAAGAGGACGGAAGAGTCAGAGATGTCGCGAAGATAAATTGAAAGAGCGGTGATGGCATTAGAGCTGTCTCCTGGAAATTATGGTTATATGCGGCTGATTTACAACAGCAAATATGTTTGAGAGATGCTTTCATCAATGTGACAAAATGTTATCAATCTTATCTGGTGAATCACGAAATGCTGATCCTGCACATATCCGCGCTAACAACGTGCTGTGTTTAATTAGTTTTCCTGCAATGTTTGCTGTTACAATGCAATATCCGCTTGTAGCAACGAAAGCATGATCATGTCGTGGTTATTTCTAAGCACCTGTAGCATTTGGTGAAAGAAAAAGTTCATTTCTTTGCAGACAGGTAGTGAGAACTGCAGAAAGTTGTTAGTCCCGGGCAAGAAATAGCTTAGAAGTCAACTTTTGCACAAGCCAGACAAGATGCATTGTGTATGGATATGCTGTACTGTTAGCCATGAGGCTGCATCCATGAGGTTTTCCTGTGCCATCTTTGTTGTTGTTTGTATGCAACATCATCGCCTCTGTTACTGCAGGACTCCAGACTGTGCATCCCAGTCTTTTAATGTATTCTTGTACATATAGTCTGGTGTAACGGTTTGTATTTCTTGTGTACTTTCACTTAGCAAATGTTAAAGCAAATTATTAAAGTAATTCTGATTTAGATGTGCTGGTAGACAGATTTGGTACCTTTAGACAGAACAAGCTAACTCACTCCTATTTTTTGTGCTAAGCAAAGCTACATATTGACATGAAAGTTATACTGATCTTTTCTTTTAGTTTCCGGTAAGGATGTGAATAAGCATATTTCCCCAACTGTATTTGTTTTTGTTTAAAGTTATAAAAATATGTCCTTCGGAAAATATCAAAAAAAGTGAATTTTATAAACATTTATCCAAAACCACAGCCTTTTCTAATCTGAACTAAAACTCCAATCCATCATATGGTCAGGTCATGCCCATCATCTACCGCCATATTCAAGCACGTAGAGTGTAAATTACTGTGCCGTGCTAATGTTGCTAATCAGCAATAAAAACACAGAGTATGGCAGATGGTGATTGGCTTGGCATTAGTTTTACAGGCTTGTAATCATAAACCAAAATATTGAACGGTTTCAAACTTTGACTATAGGATTGCATGAGATGAAAAAGGAAGGAAAACGTGAATGTCTGTGCTGAAATTCATGTCAATCCATCTAATAATTGTAAAGACATTTCACTCAAAAACACAATTGTTAATCTTAAGCCCTAGCATAAAACCAATGGGATTCCCAAAGTTTGTAGTCATTCTCTGAAAACTTTAAATGTCTACACCAAATTTAATGCAAATGAATCCAACAGTTATTGAGATATTTTGATCTAGACTCCAGATTTGGACAGACCTACAGGTATTGCCATCCTTAGCCAGTAACACTGATAAAAATCCAGGCTTTGTTTCGTTTCCTTAGACATGACTACAAATGTTTCTTGTTGTTTGTGCTCAGATTAAAAAAAAATATATCTGAGAAAGAACAAGTAACAAAATATACCCACATGGGGAGACTATACTATAAAAACATATCCTGTCTGGAGAGAAATTCAGTGAACAGTTTGCAAGGACAGCCTTCATCATCCCAGTATGTTTGGGTCATTCTGTCTTTACAAGAGGCCAGAACAGTTCATGCTGTAACACAATTTATTTTGCAATGAAATGCATAAATTGCACTGGGTGACAGTGTAAAATATGTTGTGGCAAAAGCTGCCTTCCAGTCAGGAGACAGATGCACCGTGTCTGCATGACGAATAGCCGTCACTGTTAAGACTATGAGCAGAGAGCACAGATGTGTCATCCTCCTCATCACCAGTCATGCAGGTACAGGGACCATAGTGGTTCAGTCAAGTGCGTCGGAGCAGATCCAGATACAACCCTCCAGATAACACTTAACCCTTTCCCTCTCCGACCACTCCTGTCCCATCCTGATGAGGTCACCGCTGCCTCCGCTGACCTCTGAAGGTGACTTCTCAGGGTGACATCAGCAACTATTGAACTTTCAGATTCCTTGCTTGATTATTCTCAACCGTCTGTTCCTTCAGCTCTTCTTTCAGTGTCTCCTACACTCTTTCAGTGCTGATGTTTGCAGTCTGGGATTACTAATATTACCAGACTCTGGATAAATTGCCACTCTGACCATCCTTAAGCTCGGATTTGCTGACGAACACATACAGCTTGAAAGCGAATACGTGTGTCTAAAAAGTCCACACATACAATCACAAAGTCACACACACATGTACACTACTCTAAGCAAAGAGGGGCTTTCTCAGCATCAAGTAATGATCACATTCAAGGTTTGTAAGAGGGCAGTGCATGGCTCTCTGTACTTCAACAGGATGAGTATATTAAGGTTTGTTCATTGAGAGATAGAAAAGGAACTTTAATGGACAAAACTCCAATTAACAAAAGTTCCTTTCGAAAGAAGGCTGTTTAATCATGGCCTCAGAGGATGACTTTAAACTACTTCTCAGGAAGGAAAGCATTGTCCAAATGCTTGGTGTGGGCTGAGATATCAGAATTTTGGGATTTATGGTGGAAAAGAAGTATATATGCAAGGAGACAAACGAGTCAGAATAACCCGGCAGTGCATCAAATCCGGAGTGAAACACGGTGGTTGGAAGAACCAAATTTGAGGGTGTTTTGCTACTCTGGAGTTGCACCAAATCAACCAAGAAGTTGCACTCCATTCTAAGAAAACATGCTACACCCTTTGGTTTGCATCTTTGTGGAGAAGGATTCATGCTGCAGCAGGATAATGAGCCTTAATGTGCTTTGAAGCTGTCCAAGGACAACAGAGGACCTGACTTCAACCACACAGAACAAAGGCAAGCAGTCCAATGTTGCAAGGAACTTTTTCTTAACAGTGTCAGATCATACTGGGATAACACAGGATACCAGGTTTTGCAGAAACTTGAAGTGCCTATGACTGCTGAAGTGCTAGCATTAGAGCAAAAGGGCGACATTCCAATAAGATATTCTGAAATTCATGTGCATTTTTTAGGTACCAAAGCTTTCACTCAAGTCACTGATTATCATTTGCAATAGTACTCAAAACAAATTCAAAATAGAAGTATCTTCATTGGTGGTCTCAGACTTTTCTGAAAAGCTTGAACATTTCTGTCTTGTTTTCACCAAAACTAAAGTAAATCTGAAATGCCGGACATAAGAAGGTGACATCATGATTAAGGTCATTTATAGCCCCTCATTTTTATTGTTCACATCACCCCACTTTTCATCATCTCTACCATTCCTCTCCCCCTCCATTTCATCATCCTGTATTATTGCCCTCACGTAAAAGAGAGGCCGGACAGATGTCTGCCACGTATAAAACCGAAAAGACCTGTATAACTTTATACATGCGGAATGTGAAACCAAGGGATGAGAAATTACATTGGGTCTCTTGCAGCTTTTCACAAACAAATTGTGCCTTCATCTTTGATGTCTGGACTGGCAATCCAGTCGCAGGAGTGGTGTCATAGCTGTAAGGTTGCATGCTCAATAAATTCCTTGACAGGTAGTTAACTTTAGAGGTTGGGGAGGGCTGAGGTAGCTTCAAGCAGCTGTACTGGCCATTTTATATTTTATGGTGAAGTCCGTCGCTGGGATCTGACAGTCAGTCAAAGGTTAACCAAAAATAGCTTTGCTGCAGAGGGAAAGTGTTGCACTTCAAAGGAAGCCGGTAACAGCACATTAGCATAATGTCCTATATGGCTGTGATTGAAAGAAAATGGGCCACTTTCGTACATACCTCTCTGAACATAGAAACTTTTTTAGATAAGCACTGAACCATTTCAGCACTGAATTTCCATGAAGAAACTCTTGAGTTCTTAGATGCAGCAGGTAATGACAGCTGCGAGAATCCTTTGCTGAGATGTTCAAAGGCTACACTATCCTTGACGAAAGACAGAAAAGTGCACCATGGGTAGCGAGCAGATCTAATCAAGAACAGTGATCACGCCTGCTCAAATCCTGCCCTACAGAATACCAACAAACTGCCATTAAATAAGTTACCAGAGCAAACTTTCCTCTCTCCTTCTCCCACAAAGTTGTGTTGAAGCACATCATTGTAGACACACAACGGAGACATCGCAGAGGCTCGTCTTTAATGCTAGGCAGACACAAAACACCTCCAGGACTCGTAAATCTTGGTTTTATGATGATCTGAGAGTGTCCTTCATGCAATGTCATCTACGAGTCTTTAGTATGGCAGTTTTGATGTTCAAAACAACATCTGACTTTGTTTTTGGAGTTGAAAACAGAGCTGTGAGCAGAAAACACGCTAATAGTTTCTGATTTAAGCCCTAAATTAGCAAATACATTCCTATGATTGACAGCATTATGTGTCCAGTTTGTTGGTTCGTTACAGGACTTGGTTCATTCAGTTCTCATCCACAAAGTTTGCTTTTAGAGTGACTTTTAAATGTCACGGCATGTATGGAAAGATCAATAGAAAACAGCAGCGTTTCTGCTGGCGTAGACAGCTGGGCGTCTCAGAGCCAATGGCGTGAGAAGAGCCTCAGGGCGACCCACACACAGCTCTCAATAGCCATAACCCATACATTATTTAACACTCTGAACCATTCATCTAGGTAAAAACACAATTAGAGTGCTACTTACATGCATGGAGTTAAAGGCCAAGGGGAAATAATGGTACATGATGGTAATTAATTGAAAAGTGGCGTCCTTTTCTGTTTTTTTTTTTTTTTGTTCTAGTAATTACATTGTAACTATTCATTATTGTCTAATTACTTTGTAGGAGGCCAACGTTCAGATCCAATCCTCATAATGACTATTGCTCCTCCATTCATTGTCTCCTGATCCTGATTGAAGCAAAATGACTGACTGTGTAAAAAAACACAGAGTGACTCCAGTCATTTAATTATCAAATTATGAGCATAGTTATAAGAAACAAAAGGCAGCCAGTGCACAAAAGTAGGAAAAAGACAAAACAGCTATACTGGCATCTATTCAGTGAAACACAGAGGGACCTTTTGTTCATAATTTGCAGACTGCCAGTTGGACAAAAATCTTTCACTTGTGAGTTGTTGTAGAAACAGAGTGTTTTAAAGTCCAATCTTAGTTATATCCGCTTTGAGCTGCTGGGCAAATTCACACATATACACAACCAGACAGTGTTTTATAAGAAAGCCATTCAGACTTTGGTGTGAACACACCAAACAACCATTGAAAGAAGTCAAATCACTGTCTTCTTTTACACTGCTCTGTTGAACAAAGCCATTTCGAAAAGCGAATGGCAGCATTTCAAGATCCCTTTTGGACCACAATGAACAGACATCCAGACGCTGCCTGGTTAAGTTGACTATTCAATATATAACAACAACTTTGAAACCACAAAAGCAGCATGACCAGGGGGAATATGAGACCACGACAGCCTCTTTACTCGATAAGCCAGCAGCCAAACTGGCGTCTGACCAGCTGACCTCACACCACGTTAGCCATGCAGGGTCAAGTAGCTCGCAAGGGTGGAGATGTCCTCAGGCACTGGGACACAGGTTCAGGTTCCCTTCAGCAGGTTTGTTGTGATTACTGAGCAGCACATTCGCAAATCTATCTATGCTAATGAAGATGAATGATTTAATATGGTTTGGTGCAGGTCAATGTTTTCACTTATCCAGTAAAATATTGCAACATATGCTCAATGATTTGCCATAAACATTCAAACAGATATATGATTCCTGACTTTTGTGATCTGCTGCCTCTTGCTGCAGCACCACCAGAAGGTTAACGGTTTAGCTGAGAACTATCTTGGAAACGACTGAATAGATTGCCTTGAAATTTGGTACACACATGCATGTTCTCCTTAGGATGAATTCCGGTGATCCCTTCGCTTTGCATGCAAACATTTTGACCATCATCGGGTCAAAATTGCAGCTCTTGTAATGCAAAACCAAAAACAGTCTTAGCAGTTTTATGTTATGCACAGTGCTAATTACTCCTGGTGGAGTTATGTGACGATCGGCGTTGGTTTGTCCGTCTGTTTGTCTGTCCGTTTGCAACATTAGTGAAAAATGGAATTACGGATTTGAATGAAATTTTCAGGGATGGTCCGAAATGACACACAGAGCAACTGATTAGATTTTGGCAGTGATGCGGCTTATAGTATGGATCCACGGATTTGTTAAACATTTCCAAGACAGTGGCACGGCATCCTGTAACTATGACAACAAGTGAACACTACATCGGCTGCCTGCTGACAAACACATGACTGCAATCCTACTACAAATTGACCGCTGTGGACTTCTTCATCAGAAATGACACAAGGAACAATTGATTAAATTGTGGGGGTGTTTCTGAGTCCCATCAATTCCTGCCACCCGCTACATATTTAGGTCACGCGATTCGGTATCCGTACATAACGTACACATGCATAACACACGCCTGTGCTCAGCTCAAGATCATGCTGTTTGTACATTTAAATGTCAGCATTTTATGTTGTTGATTTCTGATCATCAATAACTAATAAACAAATGCTGAATTTCTGACAATGCTACATGGAGGAATGAACAGCTTGAATTGTCACATTTTCTTCTGTCGAAATCATACAACGACTGAGCAGCCTTGGTGGAGTATGGCGCTCTCTGAGTGCTTTTCTTGTTCACACGTCACGTCTCGTGCTAACAACTTAAGCTTTGTTAGGGAATATCTGAGGGTGCTTCAAAACGTTCTTGGCCCCAGCAGAAAATGTCACAGGGGGAAGATAGTTCTTGCATTATTTTTCAACATAATCTTCTTTAACTTCAAGCATTTGTCCATCAATGTTGAAGTTTTGCTATCCTTTCACAGACAAAGGTCACGTCATCAGCCTCCAAATACTCAACAGCATGTATGACCTCATCAATCTAAAAATGACGACCACACAAGTTGGATTTCAGGTTGGGAAATAAAAGTTAGACAGTGCAGGTCAGGTGAGTAAGGTGCATGGAGAAACAGTTCAAAGCCACATTTGACTGCTTATTGACAGTGATATAAAGCTTAATAGTTGACAATTATGCCCCTAAATGGCAGTTACACTCCTTTTTTCCCAAGTAAGGCTGATAATTGTTTAAAGTACCCTTGTAGTAAAAATGACACCTCCTAAGTATGAGCATGTTAGCACTGTCATTTTAAGCGAGCTAAAATACAAGGTCCTTTGTGTTTAAGTGCAGCCTCAGAGAGCTGCTAGCTTGTCTGTAGCCTTTTGGTCTTCCTGCATTTGCTCATTCATACTCTAGTTGTCTTCATTCCCAACAAGAGCATATGTACATATATTCTAACTTAATATATTGTGATCTCATGCAATTATTTGATCACAGCATCTAAACCAACTGGAGCTCATCTGCTGCACAGCTGAGTTTCAGGTTTCGCCCTGATCAACGTGTGTGTGCGAGTATAAAGGAGGCAGAGAGGTGGAGATACATTACTATCTGTGCTGTAGCCTTGGGGTATAAACATACACAGATACCCCCTGTGTGTGCACACACCACATTTGCAGTGGAGTGCCGCTGGGCTCTGGGCCTGACCCTGTTGTGTTAACCCAATAGCATAGGTCCAATAAAACTGATTAGAGAAGTCTTCCCCTGCTGCTCCCAGGCCCTGCTGCTGGACTAATGGCACAAGCGGGCCCCTTAAACTTTCTACAACATCTGTGCCAGTATTGAACCGTGAGGATGGATGGAGCACCAGGGCTAAGAGAGCGCCACTGGCGACCCGAGGGAGGGAGGAAGGAGGACACAGAAGACGGATAGACAGAAATATAGAGATAGATTGGCTGCCAGATAAACACAGCAGAAAGGGAGCAAATAGATCAATAGATACTTTAGAGTCGCTCATTCTATTGACATCCTAGTTTTTGTTTCTCCTTCTGAATGCTGTGCACATCATCCTCTTGTGCACTTCATGCTGCAGAGTGCAGGAAGGCCAAGCCAGCTGTTCCTCCATTGTCCAGGTGCTTAACAGGATTACGGAAGGGCAGAAGGCCAGATCCTCCTCACATATACACATGCAGCCACTTCCATACACAGACTTGACCTAAAACTTCAAAGGCAGATTGGGAAGCACAAGGACGCATCATCCCTGGGCTTTACGGATAAGGACTGGAGCCATGCTTGGCCAAGCATGCAGATACCGTGTTACAGGGTTACTCAATATTACACGAAGGGTGTAAATAAACAGAAGAAATGCATCTCTGTGAAATGTGTACATTGCAGTGTTGTAGCTCTTCAATATTTAGCTTTTTCATTGTCCTTTTTTCAGTTTTGACACATCTTGCTTCCTTAATTATTAACATTAAGAACAGAAAACCACTATCATATGTGCAAAAATGGACATTAAATCATGTTTTACTGGAAAAAAGTCATTAATTGAAACCCTAATAAACTTCCCAAACTGTGCAATTTTGTGCTTTACCGCACACTGCTCATGATCTCCAGTCAGATCTCTTGTGTTTGCCTCTGACATGAATGTACGAAACCCTTTTCATAGCCTTTCCCATTTCTTTTTTGTTAGCCTGGGAGTTTTGTCTGTCTGGAGCTCTTTTGATCCACATCTCTTGTTCAGTTTGGGCTTGAAAAGATCCTTCATTAACTCTTCATTTTGGCAAAGGTTGAAAACATCAAACCTCTGTTTTCAATGAGGTTTACAACGTGGAATAGCAGCTGAAGAGATGAGGTATTGATTTCCAGAAATGTGTCAAATTATGAGGGTTTATTATAATATATAGTGAAATAGGTGAAGTGTTTAATTTTGCCAACCAAGACCTTGAGTAACCTGTTATGCAAAAATAACTGTAAGTAGCTTTCCATAATTATGTTAATGCTATTAATCATTTCCGTGCCTGGAGGGCACTAGATCTCTTTTTTTAAAATACTTTTTAAGATCTCACCCTCACTGCCTCCCACTCCACTGCTTTTTACATCTTCCACATGCACATCCTCCCTCGCCAGAGCGCAGCCCTTTTCGATTTTTATCAGCGTGCCGGCTGGGTTTAAAAGGGCTTCCCTGTTGTGAATTAATGTGGCCCTAATCTGGCTCCCCACACACGGCGATAAAGCGGTGTAAGAGACGGAGCATGTTCGGTCAGAGGACACCAGATTAGTCATACGCCACTGAGCTCGAAGTGGGGTCCACGATGTCGTGTGCCGTGTCACTTCCTGCTTCCAGCTGCTGGTGCCCCCGTTTTCCCCTCGTCTAATCCTGACTGCAGGACAAGCTTCTGCCTGTCAGGAAGATAAGCAAGTGGCCATTGTCTCCTGATCCGCCTTATGCCTGTATATTAAGGTGCTGCTTATGTGTCAATGTGCCAACCTGAGGTGTGGTAAGAACAGAAAGGCAGTGGGAACAATGCCTCCATCTGGATGGAGGAAGCACAAAAAAGGACACATGTTGAGATGACATCCCTCACAGTGGTGCAGTTTTTTCTAATAACTATAAACCAGAAGGACAGCAAAAATCTCCTCCTGTGCTCATTCACCGGCACACGCATTTTTGTTGTTGACATCAATTCCTTTACAAGGCTGGAGAAGCATTCATTGAGTTTACATCTTGGCATGCGCTACGTTGCATCCGTAACAACGGGGGCCCCAAGACCATGTAGTGAATAAGCACACTGTATTGATTTGGGGCTTTGGGTGTAGCGGGCTAACTGGCAGCGGTTGGCCTTACAGTCAATATGCTCAATAAGGTGCAGATTGTAGAACATACAGTAATTTGGCAAATCCCAGGGAACACAGATCTACAGCGAGTGAATCTATAGAGCAGGTCAGTGGGGGATGTCTGCAACACAAATATAGATGTCTATTCTTTAATCACAGAGTGACTTGCAACCAATGGTGTTCACAGTTTTGGTGTGACAGTCATTAAAACCTTGCAGCTTAATATAACTGTGAAGCCTCAACATATACAGTTGAATGCAATGCTATGCCTGACAAACCCATTTCATTGTGTTCCTTTATTTTTTATTCAGATCCACATTAGCTGCAACCTTTTCATGTGATGACAGTAAAAAAATAGTATAAAAAATTTCCGTCCACTGACGGCCTGGAACCTACACGTCCTCTTTTAAGTCATGTTTAGCTGCATGAGGTTATAGCGACAGGCCTTCAGGATGCAAACCTCTAATCTTTTGTATACCGTGTGTAAGATAAATTCATAACATGCATGAAAAGAGAAGTCAAAACAGGTTTAATGGATGTTTATTTTCTAGATTTCTACTTCAAATGCACAGAAATACTAATTAAATCTTATGCAATTGTTCCCCAAGGTAAAAGTGAGGTTATGCTATAATGGATAGAAGCCTTTCAGATGAGTCTAAGTTGTCGCTTCTCTCTCCATCATGATTAATAAATTCACCGGATAAACAAATCTAAGCAGAATTGCATTACATTGGATTGATATCCAATCTTTCTCAGTGCATTTTATTTTATTTGGTTATATCCGCTGGAGGCTTGAAGGACGTCTTGCTTCTACAAATGATATTTAATGCTCACAGATATTTTGAGACAGACTGTTTTTTGTCTTCAACATGATCTACACACAAATAAATGTGACTGACTGCTTGATTGACTGGGCATGCCTTTAGCACCATGCTGGTCTCAATCTTCGTCCAAAGTGACCAATAAAAAAATTTACAGTCCCCCCGATGACCGTATAAACAGAGAAAACGATGGCTTTACGAGAAGAAGATGACCCATCACAGTCAAACTGAACACTTTCATTTTTACAATATACAGTATTTACTTGAACCCCAAAAAACAAACAAAAAAACATCATAAAAGTCCAAAATTGCTAACATAAAACATCAACAGCAAGAGGTTTACTTACATTCTTGTGATAAAAGGCACTATTTTAAAGATTTTATATGATGCATGATGGAAAAACTTAAATTCACGGAAAAAAATGCGAAAAGCATGATTTCCGAATGGTCAGTTTTTCATAGAACAGTGTGAAACAGCTGTTTTGCAGTGACATATAGGTCATTTCATGGATTACAGACTGATGCTGTGCAGTTCAAAGCAGCCTGGACACAGACGGCTTGGAACGTACACAAAGCTCCAACACCAGCTCTGTTATGACCCCAGAGGTCAAAGGGATGGAAGGATCAGATGGCCTCAGTCTTTACGATGCTAATGAGGACTGTGGAAGAAACCCTTTTTCACTAGTACACGGCGACACACACACACACACACACACATCTTTCTAATGCTATCTGAATCACGATCTTACATTGATGACGTCCACTCACTGGCCTTTAACCTCATTTAAACCTCAAACCTGAACCTAACTAGAATACCTCTTCAAAGGAGGGAAATTTTCCACCTAAGCAACACTCCAAGCGCTTTACAGTCTGTTAGTCATTCACCCACCCACACAGCAGAGCAAGGGTTTCTGCAACTTCAAACCACACCTGCCCATACAATGATTTTAGAAACATCACGCCAAGAAGAAGAACAGCAAAATGCATCAGCTAATCTTTGCATAATATCTGGTTTGCCGGCTTGGGGATGTATACTCACAGATATAGTTAGCCAAGTTACCAGCTGGTAGTGGATGGACAGTTAGTGTCTATTGGAGAGGCAACTTCTCCCGTTAAATGCTAAGTCAATAGAAATGTACTTGATACTGTAATCTGGGAAATTCACTTCTTGTGATCAGAGCGCTGGGATACATTTAATAATAATTGCTAATTAAACAGAAGTTAGGCCTTTCAGATAGGCAAGTTTGGGGTGTAGCTGGCTTGATTTGCCTATCTGGTCTGGTGATTGTCAGACCGTTTGGACAAGACGGACCAGGATTTTATTGTTATTCAGTTGTGTTCTTTTTATATCACTATTTTCATGTGTTACTGGAGTAAGAAATACACTCTACACAGAGTTTTGCTCATTATTAGCTTGCTTTATTTAGTTTTCAGTTCACTGTAATTGGAATGTTTTTCTCAGACTCTCAAGGGATTTAAATGTTCAGTTTTGGTAATCAAATGTTTATTTACTTAACCATCTTCAACTTAATGTATATTCTGTTTTTTTTTTTCCATCCTCATTGACTAGTGAACCGACATGTCAGTGCATTCATGTTTACGCCACATGGCATTTTGTTCACAATTACATTTCCTTTTTCCTTAATTAAAACAAAGCAAAATAAACTTGCCCGCTAGCTCTCCAATAGCCATTTAGCAAACTCTGTGCTTGTTGGTTTAGCCCATTTGCTAAAAGGACAATGCATTAACTATTCATTCAAAGGATATATTTGCACTATTGACTTCTCAATAACTGCATGGCCTCATATGGGAAATGTTCTCTCATGGGAACAGTTACTTCACAGTAGCTTTCTCTATTTTGGACTCTGCGGTTCTCCATCTCCACAAAGGTCAGCAACACTGACACACACTGATCCAACACTGATGGTTGCTAATTAGTCGGCAGCACAAATTTGCTGGTTGGAGTTCACCAAAGTTTGTCTCGACACGAAAAATTTGCACCACGGCCCTCAGGATTAATCCTCTGATTGCAGCAATTACACTAGAATGAACTGAATTCGCAGTGAAGCATTTGAAATCTGCTTTCTGCCAATCAGGCCCGGTCTGAACACTGGTCCTCACAAGGATAGCAATGTAAGAGCACCCAAACACAGGATGTTTACAGCTCTCCTTTACCTTATAAAATAACTTGTTTTTCTAATCCAGCAGCAGCCTTGTCAGTTGTTTATGATCCAATATCAAGCCTTTTTTTTTACAACCACCCTGGACAGAGAAAAAGCACAGAAGGTCAGAGTGTAGGTTTTTATTGGTACATACCAACAGTAAAAGTCATAATGCTGTCAGAAGCGTTTTACAGCACTTTCACTGCTTGTTAAAGACAAATGAGACTGTCAGCTATGATTGGACTTCATGAATTAACACATATAACCTGCGTGTGCAATTTGTGCCATATGTTTATCAAATCAGTCTCATTTATAAACTAGCAGGGTGCTGAGGATGAAGAGACGAACATTTTTTTCCGCCTCCCTTTCTTGACATCATGCCGTGGTCGTCATAGCAACCATGCAATATGACAGAGCTGATGACAGAGGAGCGCTAAGCGGAGATCTGTCACTGAAATAGCCTCGCATGGCGCAGCCACGCTATAATGATGTGTGTACCTGTGGATGTGTGTGCGAATCAACACACATGTCATTACTTCTTCTTCTGCTGTGTCCACAGAAAAGCCAGATGATTTTTGGTTTGATTTGACCTGGGAGTTCGGTTCTCTCCACAAAAATGACAAAGGAGAGATGTCAAGTGTGTTTGGCCAGAGTGTCGTGTATTGATGGCAGACAAAAACGAATAAGGTTTTTCGGTTTGGGTGCACTTGACTGAGAGTCAAGGTTGGAGGGGTAAATGTAACCTGCAGAAAGACTGCAACAATAAAGCCCTTCTGCCAAAGAGTTTGTAAAAAATACTGAAAATGATTCAGTAGCTAGCAAGAGGTTGTGTTTGGCAGTAAAAGTTCACAGAAATATAATGGATGAAGCATTTCTGTTCCGATGAATTTAGTGAGTATTTATTTGATGCTTTAGAATGTTGTTCATGTCTCTGGTTCAAAATAATCACCTCTTTCTGTCAAGACCTGGTGAAAATCTAGGTTTTTACCTCGTCCATATGGTATTTTTATGTATGCTGGAAGACATATCTTGAGCAAAATAAGTCACAGCGGAACATTTCAACCTTGAAACTGCAATGTGCTGTTGACAGTCTGCAGCCAACTAGGGTTTCTAACATAACAAACCTAATTCCAAGACTTGCAGTGTGGAGCTTTCTGTATCTACAATTCTTCTTCAAAATCTGTTTCAGGTTCTAACATGTATGGCTGAATTTGTCCAATGCACAAATTGCCATTGTGGAATGTAAAGAGCAGAGCTGTTGATGAGCTGGTGTGTTTGAGTTGCAGTGAGTGGAGACAGCAGCTGGGACTTCAACGCTCTTTACATTTTTTTTTTCCAATATTTTATTTTCATTTTTTTTAACAAAAAACACAGAACAAAAAGAAAAAAGCAACAAAACAAAACGAACAAAACAAGGCTCAGACGA
The DNA here is from genome assembly GCF_022539595.1 of Amphiprion ocellaris. Classification (NCBI taxonomy): domain Eukaryota; kingdom Metazoa; phylum Chordata; class Actinopteri; family Pomacentridae; genus Amphiprion; species Amphiprion ocellaris. Next base: position 7,830,026 of record NC_072786.1, read on the forward strand.
AACCAGACGGACATTAACAAAAACATAAATTTACAGAGACGACAAATGATCCACAAATGGTTTCCAGTAGTTTGTAAAAGTGTTCTTTGAGTCATTTGAGTCATGACGAAGTCTTTCCATTTGTATTACAGACAACATGTCAGTGACCCACAGGCGGAATGAAGGCGCCACAGGAGACTTCCATTCCTTTAGAATTAACTTCTTTGCAACAATCAGACCCAGTTCTAATGGCTGCCGCATTGTAGCGGGAATAGTTTTTGTAGTTTGTGTGCAGCCTAGAACAGCAAGTCCTGCGTCAGGCTTAATGGGTGTTTTATATGCTTTAGAATAAAAATCAAATATCTTACACCAGAGACCTGCTAACGAGGGACAGGACCAAAAAGCATGAGATAAAGTACTTTCTGACACATTGCACCTGTCACACACCGGGGAGACTGCTCTTTACATTTTAACTGTAACCTTATGTGTAGATTCACATCTAAGCCATTTCTAGGCAGGAACAGATTCATTTCCATCCCAAAAAACTTCTAAATGTATAGTGTTGATACACAGAGACAGGATGTGGTGGCTTTTTGTAGAGGGACTTTTAATTTGACTTTTGATTTGGGTCTTTTGCACACTCAGAAAAGCACCAGATTTTTTCTCTGCATGTCCTGTTGACTTACTACAAAACTAGGCTGCAGTTGTGTTTTCTCTTTGTCGCAGTTTGTCCTCTCTGCAGGTACTTTTGGCTCCGAAGCCACATGTTTCTGGTCTGTGGTTTCTGGCCTCAACAACCTCCCCAGTGTTTGTTGTTCTCAGATGTACTGCTATTTGATTTTAAAAGCCTTTCCCTTTTCCCTTACCCCAACCAGGTGAGTCAGATGACTGCCCCTTCCTAGCCGGGTTCTGCCACAAGGTTTCTTCCTGTTGAGAGTTTCTTCCTTCCACTTTGTTGGGTTTCTTTCCATGTTATATTATTATAAAGGGGTTCACATTACATTGTGAAGTGCCCTCAAATGACTTATGTTGTGAATTGGTGCTCCGTAAAGCAAAAAATTTCTTTGAATTGTCTTTGTTAATGGAGAATGTTTTTTTTTGTTATGTGGAACAGACGATCAGAAGACTAAACCCTCTGAGAAAACATGAATAAGCTGTTAGGATTTGACACTAGAGATGAAAAATAGTAGATAAAGTTCAATTTATTTGCTAATTTAGCAATAAAACTGACTTACAGTAATATTAGCTTGTCAGTGGAAGACTGGGCCCAATGGTTTATTTGTTACACTTCATTTACTGTTAGTCAGATTTTATAAACCACAGCAAATGACCCCAATCCTCAAACAAAACACAATGACAGCATCAGATCATGTGTTTAACAAGGTTTGTCAGTTAAATCTGCACCCCTCCTGTTATGAAGAAGCACTTTCTTTGTTGACCTTTAGTTGTCAATTCATCAGAAGAGAGCGTGAGGGCATGTTGGGGTCACCCTGAGTCCCAGTGAGGGGCTCCTCTTCGGTCAACAAGATCAAAACGCTTAAGAGGTGTAATCTCATGAGAGGGGAGATGTTTGAGTGGATTCCTGATGCCACAAGGTCAGCGAAGTGTCAGAGTTCATCAGGCTCCACTCGACCTTCGTTGTTTCTGTTCAGATTACGCTTGAGAGGAAGAGTTCTGAGGTTGGGGTAAAGCTAAAATGGTAAGTAGCTCCTGGTCTGATTTCACAGCTCTCTTCAGACTCTCGGGGTTATTGCTGTATTTTTCAAACAACTCTACCGTGTTCGATCGAGAGTGGTGCAATGCAGTGATTTTTTTGTTTTGTTTCTCGACAGTTCACACCTCTACAAGTGTGCTGCAAACACATCCAGACATGTCAGACATCAGTATGTGTGTGTAAGGGAGAATCTGAACCAGCACAGACTCACTTCTTCCCAGTCATTCTAGATACTACCACATACTGCTTTTTGATTGACGTTAATTCTCATTATTCTCACATCAGAAGAGAATAAGTCTCCATTTGTGTTAGGAACATGATGCAAACAGTTAAAATAACAGATTTGACAAGAGCTGGTTGTTTCCACCACAAATATCACCAAGTATCTGTGCTGTTCGTGTAGTGACTTGATGTAAGAGTCTGTGTTTCCATTTTATTATAATTTTAGGACTCACAGCATCCATGAGTCTCTTCAAGTGCTGCAGTGGCAAGCAAGACCACTCGAAGCTTTTAGAGCATGAGGGATAAAAACACGAAGCATCTAATCATGCCAAACATAGTTACAGCTTGATGCAATGGCCTTAATGACAGAGTATTAGATGCTTTTATTAGGCCGGGTTTATGATAAGGTCATTTTGTTTCATCTAAACCGCTTTCGCCTGTGTTTTTTTTTACCATTTTCCAGCCCAACTGCCTGTCTATTTCTTGCTCTCACCGTTTTTAAGAAACTTTACAGCGCATAAAGAGAAAGAATAGCCACGATGAAACTGATTGAAGAGCAGTTAATTAGAAGTGATAGTGTGTGACACGCACCCCGAGGCGTCATATGATATGACAGCAAAAATAATTGAAAACCTCCAAAACCATCGCTCTGGATTAAATATTAACTCATATTCATTGTGACCTGAACACTACAGCTGTAACCAGATCACAGTGGTTTGTAAAAGCAGTAATGTGATCCTGTTGCCTAAAGGTATAGTGCACCCAAGGAACAAAAATTAAAAATGGACTAGATTTTAAATGCATCTATTTGATATATTACAGAGCTGTGCAGGCAGCGAAGAATGTGCTAAAAGTACATGGAGTGCAAACATTTCAGTTTACGTCAGAGTGGCAAAACGAGGTACGTGTGGTGAGTCTGTCTATATGTAGGAGACTCTACAGGTGCAACTAATCAGTGATCAAGGGCTTGATTACACACACATGAAGCCTCTTACCAGCAGGTCAGGTCACAGCAAACACATTAGAGTAACAGAATTCCATAGCATTAACACATTTCCATACACTAATTTATATACACTATCGTTCAAAAGTTTGGGGTCACTCATAAATGTACTTATTTGTGAAAGAAAGGCAATTTTTTTTCAATGAAGATAACATGAAATTAATTAGAAACACAGTCTAGACATTGTTGATGTGGTAAATGACTATTCTAGCTGGAAACAGATGATTTTTAATGGAATATCTCCATAGAGGTACAGAGGAACATTTCCAGCAACCATCACTCCTGTGTTCTAATGCTACATTGTGTTAGCTAATGGTGCTGAAAGGCTAATTGATGATTAGAAAACCCTTGTGCAATTATGTTAGCACATGGATGAAAGTGTGAGTTTTCATGGAAAACATGAAATTGTCCGGGTGAGCCCAAACTTTTGAACAGTAGTGTATAAATGTGTATATGTTACACTGGGACCCACTGGTGTAGAAATACAATAAAATAGTCACAGAAAGCAGCTCATATCTAAGTCTTTATTCACGGTAAAATATTTTTGCTGCAATTGCTTTGGAGACAGAAAACCAAATCTGAAAATGAACCTGCAAAATGTCAAAAAATCCCAACAGCCAACTTAAGATCAGATCCCTCTAATGTTTGTTCACTGATTCTGAACCTCCTTTGCTTCCCTACATGCTGGATGCCACATGGAGTACATGCAAAAATGGTAGACAAGATTCCTCGAGGTGCATGTGATCATTTTTTTTGTGTTTGAATTCCATCTTCTTGTCCCAAAGCTGATAAAAGCATTGATGTTTTTACAGTTTGAACTTATGGAAAGAAGGACGGAGGGACTATTTCCATTTCATGTTGCTTTATACTTTCACTTCACTATATTTTTTGACAGCTTTCGTTACTTTTAAGATGAAGATTTATTCACAATGGATTCCATATTTGCTTTTAGAATACAACACATTGTTTATAGGTTAAAGCAGTAGTTTCCAACCTTTTTAGCCTCTGACATCTTACAAACAGCGCTGTTTGGTGTGAGTTACATTTCAGATGTCTTTGAGTTGTTAAAAGCTCCACACAATCTCTAAAGTCCAAAAACTGAAAACAGATTTGCATATGAGAAATGTGTTTTCTCTTTTCACCATTAGATATCTGATGACCCCTCAGATTTATCTGCTGTCTTTGTTTATAAAACCGTATATGTAGTAGTTAAACTAGCTCCATCATCTACAATCATATCAGTCAGAAGAACTGATCCAGTACTTTTACTTTAAAATTTTAACTACGTTTTCCTATTTACTGAAGCAGACTTTTTCATACAGGATTTCACTGAGTATTTCTCCATCATTATGTTGTTAATTTTAGGATTTGAGCACATCATTTATTTCATAACACAAATTATGGTGGGTGGAAAATTTTCATGAATGAATATGCTGGTGTGTCTCCCAAACATTCCTTGCTTTTGTGAATTATTGTTTTGCCTAAAACCCATGCCTAAGCCACTATAATTAATATTTTGATATTAACAATGGATCATATCATTATATGCTTCATTTGTAGGGTTAAACCCACAGAGAATTATCTCCGTTCTCTTCAGCTTTACAAAGTTTACTTGTTATTTCTGTCTTGGCCACCCTTGTGTTTTATAGCTGCACCAAGCTGCTTTGTTTTTTGTTTTTTGTAGAACAAGCTCTAAAAATCTACTTGGAGGCAGTGAGGAAGGAAGGAACTCAAAAGTAAAATGTAATTTTATTGCGTCTTTTTGTTAACACGCAACTTGTTTGCAGACAACAAAGTATTTTATTAAACAGAGATAATTAGCTGACCAGATCGTCTCATAAAAATCAATCTGAATCAAACAGATGGCAGCATGAGGCGTTCAATATGCAGAAATGAGTTGATGAGTCCTCAGTCAACTGTTCAAAGTTAGTTTTGCCCAAAAGCTGAGGACCTTATCTTGGGTCTGTTTATTAAAAGCCATATGCTGCTGCACTAAACACTAAACTGCAACACCAAGATAGTTTAAATCACATCTGATGTCATGACTGTGAATATGTCTACATAAGCTGTGATTTTCATTTCCTCAAAATTACACCTCTTAGCACACATTTAGAATTTCCAGCCCCAATCTACATATGTAATTAATGGCTCAAATTCAATGAAAAATAATCACACTATTTTCTCTATGACAGTATATAGTTATCACACCCTTTGTTCCATGCTGCTGGCTGGAATAGCAACGTACTCTGGCATTAAAAACTCTAATTTAGAAGGTTATTTGATGTGCTTCACAACTTTACTGACCACTATTGTTCATATTATAGCCTGCATAAATGCTACAGAGTCCGTGGGTGGGATGTATGGAGGCTATAAAAGGAGTGAAATGAATTGCAGAAGAAGAGAGAAAGAGAAGAGGCATAAAAAGTAGAGTAGAAAAAGGCGTAAAAATGAAGAGAGAGTGGAAGAAAGTGAAGGGGTAAAGGGTGAGTCATGAAAAAAACATTGATCATATACTGGGTTGTGCTTGGCCTGCTTTATGCGAGACAAATGGTAGCATAGTGTCAGTATCCAGAGCAGTATATATATGGCGTGTCTCCACGTCTATCTGGGCCTGTCATGCTCTCCTGCTTCCAATGCATGACAATTATCCTGCTCCAGACTGTGCAGACAATAAAAAACAAGGCTCCATGAAATGACACTCTGCCAGCGTTTTAGCGCAAAAACTTCAGCTGTCAACAAGTACTCTGTGCCCGCAAAACTTGTAGTGATTCCTGCTATTTCCTGGTAATTTAGTGTTTGAGCGACTGTAAGGAATGGGAACCGTCCATTATCCGTGTGCATTTTATCCCTTCATCAGTCAAAACAACATAACAGCTGCTATACTTTGTGGTGTTACAGGGAAGATTTTTGCATTCATAATACGCCAGACGTCCTGCAGCTGAAAAAGTGATTTTAAATTTCAAACAGTTTTCTTCTTGCAGTGAGAAAAAGGCGCAGCACCAAGTGTTTTGCGGAGCGTCTTCAGCCAAATGAATGCATTCAACCGACGTATCAAAACAGATGTAAATGAAACAGTACTCAGGAAAAAAAAAAAGCAATCAGAAACACTAAAAACGACCTGCAAATCAACAGTCAGTGTTAGGACGAATGCCTGTGAGATTGGATATTTCTCTGTACAGTGAACCAATAAGCCAAATAATCAAGGTGTAAACCATCAATTTGGAAAGCCTCAACAAAGAATATAGGACATGCACACTTTTTATGGGAGGGAGTAATCCTTATGAACGTTAACCAGTGCAATAAGAGAGAGGATATACAGCGCCATGAAAAGGTAGTTGCCTCCTGCTCAAATTCTTTATTTTCCTCACTTTAATGTTTAAAATCATCAAACAAATGTAAATTTCAGACAAAGATAATCCCAGTAAACACAAAATGCAGTTTTTAAATGATGATTTTATTTACTAAGGGAAAAAAAACTATTCAAAGTTACCTGGTCCTGTGTCAAAAAGTAATTGCCCTAATACGCTAATAAGCAGCAACAACTGAAATCAAATGTTTTCTGTAACTGGCAATGAGTCTGTCACATCTCTGTGGGCATATTTTGACCCACTCTTCTTTGCAGAATTGTTTTAATTCAGCAACACCTGAGGGTTTTCGAGCATGAACGGCCTTTTTAAGGTCATGCCACAACATTTCAATCGGATTCAACTCCGGACTTTGACTAGGCCGTTCCAAAACCTTCATTAAATTTTTTTAATGCCTTTCAGAAGTCGACTTGCTGGTGTGTTCTGGATCGTTGTTCTGCTGCAGAACCCAAGTGCGCTTTAGCTTGAGGTCACAAACTGATGGCCGAACATTCTCCTTCAGGATTTTCTGGTAGAGAACAGAATTCATGGTTCCATCAATCACAGCCAGTCGTTCAGGTCCTGAAGCAGCAAAGCAGCCTCAGACCATCCCACTACCACCATCATGTCTGACTGTTGGCACGATGTTCTTCTTCTGAAATGCTGTGTTACTTTTACACCAGATGGAACGAGACACACACCTTCCAAATCTTAAACTTTCGTCTCGTCAGTCCATAGAATATTCTAACAAAAGTCTTCAGGATCATTTAGATGTTTGTTTGCAAAAGTAAGACGAGTCTTCATGTTCTTTTTTGGTCAGCAGTGGTTTTCGCCTTGGAATTCTGCCATGGATGCCATTTTTGTCCAGTCTCTTCCTTATTGTTGAGTCATGAATACTGACCTTAACTGAGGCAAGGGAGGCCTGCAGTTCTTTAGATGTTGTTCTGGGTTCCTTTGTGACATTCTGGATGAGATAGTTACATAAAAATACCTAATCTGAACTAACATGAGTATTCAACATCACTGAGTCACTAAACAAATTTTAGATAACAGGTTAGTTTTGTTTGTGACAAAAAGGTAGACAAACATCATCTAGAAAAACTCTTTGGATGCATCCAGGTTTACTCTGAAAATGAATATTGGTATAACATGTTTCTTTCTAATATTTCAGTGTCAGTCAAATAAATTCTATTTCAAATTAAGTAATTCAAATTCAGCTTTTCAATATAATCATTTAAACAGCACATTCTCTCTCTATATATATATATACACACCCATTTTTGTACATAAGATGTGTCACAGTAAAATGAATCTGAATTTTGAAATTCGAATAGGAAACTGAACTGTGTTTCACTTTTGTAATTCAAATTCAATTTTGAATGCAATTATTCTGATTGAGCATTTTAAATTCAGGTCCTAGCAGCACTCTTTTCTGCCCAGACATGGACTGTAAACCTTAAAACCTTGATTGACGTAAGGAAAAGTAAATTTTACTCTAAACAAAATGCTCTTTTTACAACTGAGCCCCAGCTACTTTTAAACAGTAACAACAAAGAATACAGAAATCTCCCAAATGAAACATCCAAAGCTGCTCCAGCTTTTGTGCTCATATGAAACCCCATAATAGGTTTTTTGGGGGGAGGGAATCATTTTCAGGGTCTTAAATCCCAACCAGCTACCATCTCCATTGCAAAAGCAATTGGTCCTGTCCATGTCCGAGTGCCAAGTATAAAATGTAGCATCTCAAAGAAACCTTGTCCAATTATCCCCTACATGGTGCCTAATATGGATTTATGTCTCTGGTCAGCAGCTTTTGTGTCCTTTCAGCGGCGTCACAGGTCATAAACTTCCAGTGTCACATGAGGTCAGACGGACACTGAAATCACCTCGAAACACACCCTGTCCACACTTTGTATCACCATCATTTATGTGCACCAGGCAAGACAAAAATTACTTGCAAATAATAGCAATAACCATCTAGAAAGAGAATTTTTTGGGGGAGTGTGGAGGGGGTGGTGTTCTATGTAACTTAATTAATTGAATAAATAATTGGAAGACTGTATAAGAAAAACCTCTGACAGCCATTATTGAAAACTCTTCAAACTGTGAAAGAAAGTCATAATTACAAAATGCATAAATCAGCTTCAAAGGCTGCATAGCAGGGAATGAGAAATGAGATATTGAATCCTCAGCCGGTATAAAACAGAAGAACGTAACAAATGTATTATTTAACGTGTTTTTCTGCTTCACTTTATAAGATTTAATATTTTTCACTTTTCAACTCAGAGCACCCATTTATTCTGCTAATTGGCCAAATAAAAGCCATAGAAGGGGTTTTAAGTGGCAACATAAATTCCAGTTACTGATTCCAATTATCTGAAATTGGATTCACCTCTATCTCACAAACCATGATAAAAGAAAACAACACGTGCACAGTGCGCGCACGCTGTACATGCAGAGAAACACCACAGGGAGGAGATAACCTTAAGAATTAAATTGATTATTACAAAAATTGAATTATACAAATCAACTTGTATGCAATTATGATGTTCTTACATCAGTTAAAGAGCACAGTTGGATTCAAAGAGTCGGGCACATTTTTCATTCACTGTCTGCGGAGAAAGCAGCTACAAATACCACTGCACAGTACTTCATTTGTAAATGTGTGACCAAAATAGTTCAATATGTTGAGAGCTACACTTTTTATGTTCTTGTAAAGAACAATAAGGTTGATACATGTCCGAGCTAATAAAGAAGTTCAATTATTAGTTCTCAAAGGCCTAACAGTGGCAGCTTGGAACGGACTGGAACCGTTAGCTTGGCTTAGCTTAGCATAGCATGTCATGGAAATTTGCTGTATCATCAAACTTCACTGGGCCATTATCAGATTTAATATTTTACACAATACGGAGAAAAACAGGAATGAACTTTCACTGGTTAGTATTCATAGATGTAAATGTAACTCTCTTATTAGTTTATTATACAAGAACCAGGGTCCTTCTTCCCAAAACTTTTTTCGGAGTGTAAAAATATCTTGAATTCTTTGCCTCAGACCTTTTGACCCATAGCACTCCTTCAACACCTGAGCTACCAGAAGATTATTCTACTAACAAAAACAAACTCCTCAGTAAGGACACATGCATGTAAAATGGACACAGACAATAAATGATAACCTAAGAGATCATGATTTATTTGACTTTCACAAGCAAAAAGCAGGGAAACCCAGATTTACTCCACCGAGAAACGCAGCAGAGTTATGTGACGATCGGTGTGCGTTTGTCGGTCCGTCTGTCTGTGCACAACATTACTCAAAAATGGACGGATTTGGATGAAATTTTCAGGGAAGGTCTGAAATGACACAAAGACCAAGTGATTAGATTGTGGTAGTGATACAGCTTATAGTCTGGATTTGTTAAATATTTCCATATCACTGCTAGATAGTGGCACGGCGTCACTGCAACTATGACAACAAGCGAACGCTACATCAGCTGCCTGCTGATTGCGATCCTACTACAAATCGACGGGTGGGGACTTATCAGGACTTTTCATACAACGACTGAGCAGGGTTGGTGGAGTGCTGCACCCTCTGAGTGCTTTTCTTGTTGATCAAATGTTCCTTTTAACAGCAGTTTTTTGAGCTAATAGTATCACACATGATCATCCATTAGAAAGCTCATTCAGAAGAGCAACAGACCTGATTGAGAGACACAAGTTGATTCTATTTGCTATACATCCCCTCTGTATAATGACCCACAATTTAAATTATGTAGCCAAGTAAAGTGCACACACATACTTCAGAAGGTACCAAAATGAATAATGAACTGTGATTTTTAATAACAGGTTTCACTAATGCATTCTGTTGAACAATTTTCAGTGTTTTTTTTTATTTTTTCTCTCAGGTTAATCTTTAAAAGCCAGGCTTTTTGCACTAAAATGCAGAAAATTTAGTGCATTTATTAAACTGCTAATTATATGAAAGTGCATTACATATTTTAACAGCACTTCGAATATTCATTCTTCTCCCAGCTGCATAATAGATGTTATTCTTGCACTGAAAAGTATGAGAGCGAACACTTACTGATGCATATTCAAACCAATGCATGCTTTAAATACAGTAAATAGAAAATGTGCAGCATTACAAGCAACAACAACACACACACACACACACACACACACTGATCAATACCACAGCTGTGTTGCAGGTCTGCAGGTCTGAAGGTAACCTTGTTTGAGGATTCAGCTAAGAAGCTACAGATGCTGATAGAGATTTGTGTTTTTGTTTCGCTCCATCCTTGTAGAGGGGACCTGTTGACCCCTCTGCTCAGCTGCTGATTATCTTTTCACTGGCAGAGAAAAATATGTTTCTCATTACAAGCATTGGAGATTGATTGCGGTCTTCTTGCTTCAGCGCAGTGTGTCTGATTGGCCTGTGGTGGAGATAATTGCAAGTCTTGTTGTCTGAGGAACTGGTTCTCGTACGCAGCCTTTTTTTTTTTTTCTCCTCGACTGGCTGCCCACATTGGAGTGCCGTGTTTTCATCAGTCTCAGGGTCTTCAGGTCGTAGTTTTATTCTTCACTACACATGCCAATGTGCTCCTCAGAACAATACTTTGTGTTTAGTCGAAGTAGTTGTTTCAGATATTATTCATGATGGAATTAAAGGTTAGACTGTGCTGCTCGAAGAAAGGTTTTGATCAGAGCACTTTTCTGCGACTAAAACTACATTCTGAAGCTTCCTGACATTTTACTTTTTTCATCCAGATGCTGCTTCTAATTAAGAACTGTTTCGAAAAGCTCCAGACGCTCCACAACAGCTTTGTACCTCTCAGCTTATGTGCCATGTCAGATTTTCAGTGACAAGTTCTGCAACACAGATTGTTCCATTAAATAAGAACAAACATCTCCGACGTGTGTGTGATAGTGTGTTGAGCAAGAGTCCGCGAAGCGAGTCGGATTGTGTTTGCAAAGCTAAAATGTGGCGACAAACAAAATTTTCTGTGTATTTTAACCTGTTTTTACTTTTCAGATTTATCGACAAAGGATGAACTAACAGCAGCTCGTCTCTCCAACCTCTTTCTCCTGCTAATAACCATAATTACTCATCATTGTTAGCTGCACCTCAGACTCGGCTGTGATTGGGGTCATTCGGGAGGTTAAAGGTCACCAAATAATCTTCACGCTTCGCAGGTATTTCTGCATTGTTTTCACACTACAAGGGTATCTTTAAAGTCAAGGAGGAACCGTGACTGCAGCATGTTTTATAATACTTCAGTGGAGATTAGAAATGATTAGAAACATGTGATTGCATGAGTACATACATACATACATCTGTCAAAAGCTTTCTCCCATTCACTTCAATGCATTTTTTTAAAAAAGAACACAAATGGGTGGAATTAATTGCAAGTGCACAGCGATATTACACTTTGTTTGGATGAATGAAAATATTTTACAGAAAGGTTACTCCAACTTAAATCATTGGGGGAATTCTGCTGGGACATCTCAGATTTTTTTTAAATGCTGTCTATGATACATTTTTTAAGTTATATTTTGAGAACCATTTGGAAACTCCAGATATCTGTTCTACTTACTTGGGTTTTTGTGGTACAATTTCTGCTCAATTGATTATGAAAATTAAAATTCTTAATTTTTGTGGTCAAATATTTTATATTTGAAGTATTCTGGTTAAAAAGTATCAGTTATTTTATTAATGTGTGCTCAATGCTTAGACTTTTCTTGACAGAATTTCTTTTTTTCCTTTATTCAACTCACCCATGATCAGTGATTATTTGATCTACTTGTCCAATATTGCAGATTCAGAATTAATCGCATAAAAAGAAATAACTGAAGAAATTTCAGATGTTTATCTTTAATAGTTCCTGAGATATTCTCATTCAAACATGGCATCCAATTTCAATTTTTGCAAAACATACTAAAAGTGGTTCAATGGGCAATTAATAAAATAATCTCAGAAAATATTTGATACAGTAGATCAACCCAAATTTTACAAATATCTTTCTAATCATATTTAATGCTCAAAAAATTAACAAAATATCAGAAATAGTGCAGAGAATGTTCTAAAAATGTCATGATTTGAGATAGAATGACCCATAAGGACCACCTAACAGCTACTGTACAGAAGCTAATGTGACGCTAGCTGTAAAACCTAATGGGGATCCAAATCAAGAATAAAGATGATTTTAAAAAATGAATCATTACAATACATTCGATCCAATTTCATACGATGCACAACTTATGCCCTGCAAAATCAATGTTCATTCCATAGCAAACAGATGGCCACAATATCTAATGTAGAGTGACTGCTAAACTTGGTGTTCTTTGGATTTCGGTAATTCTTGAAGAGTTGTTTGCATTAAGAGTACAGTAATGTATCACTGCCTGACCTTATTACCCAGAAGCCCCTGCCCTCTGACCTTTGACCTCATCCTGACGTTCCCGCACACACTGAGGTCACAATCTCCGCTCACATGTCACTACTCCAACCTTTGCACAGGATGAAGGCCATGTGCTGGTTGCAGCAGGCTGACAAGCCCAACTTGTTAACCTTTGCTTGTACATCTTGTCATGTTGTGTCTTGTTATTATTGCAACCGATTGAGAGTTTTCTTTTTTTTTTCACCCTCTCTGACTGTGTCTACTTTCTTTGTCACTGAGTGGACTCACAGTGTGATGCTCGACTGCTGACCCGAGGACTGTCCTTCTGTACACTTTACGAAATGTGAAAAATGAGTTTAGAAATCACATCGGTGTGAAATCGATGTGAGGCCTTACAGAGCAAGGGGTTAATGGTTTGTTGAGAAAGGGGATTGTACATTTCTGCTTTTTAGGATTTACTTTGTTCGTGTTGGACAGCTTGTAGTAGAGAATGACAGGAAGGGTGAGACGGGAAGATGCCGTCATGTGAACTCAATCATGGAAACTGAAGTTTGAAGCAAAACAAACAGTGTGAGATGATCCATGAATGGCCTGGAGTATCTGAAGATATTGATTCTAAAGAGAGAGACATTTGCCAGTGTTCTCTTTACAACAAATAGCACAAAATCAAGAGATCTCAGTGTTGTTTGACTAAATAAGGGGCCAATTACAAAGTGTATTTTATAATTTAGAGCTTGACAACTCAAACCCTCCAACTTAAAATATCTCGACTTCTTTTGGATGGATTGCAAAGAAATATTGTGTGTATTCATGGTCCCCAGAGGATAATAATGCAAGCAAAACATGAACATGCTGGACATATCTGCTATCAAGGTGACTGTTAGCATGTTAGCATGTCAACATGGCATTTTATCCCCATTCTGACATCATCAAAGCATAGTTGTTAAGTAAATGTTTTTGGAAGCTTGTGTTTTTCCAGACGACTCACATATGTTTTTATGACGACTAAAATTCATCACATGGATGTACAATCTTTGACATTCTGACCCAGTCGCCCACCTAAAAAAACTTCAGAAAGCCTCCATCTTTCTCCAACAGAAGCAGGAACTTTTGCCAGCATGTTGTCCATTCAACATCTGTGATGATTCATGCAGCTATCCATCATTTGCTGGAAGATGTCAGGGCAGGCGGCAGATAAGCACATTTATTCCGCACTTTACCAAATGCTTCCATTTTAGTCTTTTTCTTCTCATCATATTTCTTGTTCATGAAGATTAACCTTTGTAATGTTAATGATAATAATGATAATACACTGTATTCATAGAGCATTTTCAAAAACGAGTTAATACAATCAAATAGTTGAGGCCAATACAATTAAATCAAATTAGCTTACAAAGAAGACACTTTACTATCAGCTATCTTTTAACTTGTGTAGGTCTGTTTCCATACTTGTATTTAGAGAAACATATGTTTTGATATGATGCATTTTTTCTTTGTTCTGTGTTTGGACTGTTAGATGTATAAAAAGACTTAGACTGTATACATTCTGTACATATCATGGCTACAGCAATGAGGTAACTCCCTGTTTCCTTATCTCTAGCTAAATATGTATTTATAGTTAGTTGCCTTAGGGGGGAGACTATAGTCTAGTTTTCTATTGTCATTAAAAGAATTGTTCTTCATATGTTGTCTTATTGTTTCTGTACTGCCATTAGGATATTAATTTTGCATTTCACTTATCGCACTACATGAGCATGTGACAAATAAAAACTTTTGAAAACCAGTGGATTGTTCCCTCTGGATTGAGGGTGAGTTGCTTCCCAAACAAACGGGTTAAGTACCTCAGGATCTTGTTTACGAGTGACAGGAAAACGAGTGTCAGATGGACAGACGGACTGGTGCAGCATCAGCAGTAATGTGGGCGTTGCACCAGACCATAGTGGTGAAAAGGGAACTGAACCAGAAGGCAAAGTTCCTCGATTCACCAGCCAGTCTATGTTCCAACCCTCCCATATGGTCATGAGCTCTGGGTAGTGACGGAAAGAATGGGATCATTGGTACAGGTGGCCAAATTAAGTTTCCTCTGCAGGGTGGCTGGATTTAAAATCGAGACACAACGTGAAGAGCTCAGACATTCGGAGCGTGTAGAGTCACTCCAACTTTGCGGTGAAAGGAGCCAGCTGATGTGGTTTAGGCATCAGATTAAATTGTATCCTGAGTGACTTCCTTTGAAGGTTTTCTTGGCATGTATGGGTATGAGGAGGCCCCAGGGTAGACCCAGAACTCAATGGAGGGATTACATATCTCATCTGGCATTGGATCACCTCAGGATCCAAGCTGAATTGGAAAGTTTTGGAAGTGAGCTGTTAGCTTGCTGCCACTGCAACCTGACTACATAAGAGGAACAAAACAAATGGATGGATGCAGTGAGTCAAATAAAATGGACATTACTGGATAGATTCTGCCTTCAGCATATTTAATACTGCCCATGTTCTTATTTGTTTTTTTCTTACATTTTCACAAAAGTCATTTTATTTCCTTCACCACCAAGGACTTCCTTTTGATATAACTCCCCAGAACTGTATTTTTCCACTATTCTGAACACATAACTGGCTCTACACTTTAAAGCAAGCCTTTATACCTGTCCTATTTAACTCTTGTTAGTTTGGAATGGCATTTAATACTGCAGACCTTCTATATGAATGCTAAAACAGAGTCCTAGTGGGTAGGGAGTGGTGTAGGGGGTGGGTTTGAACTGAGCCTATCATTTATTATTTATTATAGCATAACTGTAGACTTTCAGTCTTGTCCCTATGTGCATGGGGAAAATAATGCAAAATAACAACGTGCCCTTGTGAAGCGTCCTTGAGTAAGACATTAAATCCCCTAAATTGCTCACATACTTCCTCTGCCTGGATCAGAGTGACAGATAAATTCTAGATCTGAAAAGGAAAGAATCCCCGCTGTTTGACAACTTTGAGCTTCACACAATCTTTTATCCAAACAGAACAATCCAACAGTAGAACTGTGCATCGCTACCCAAAGAAAAGGCTTATATGGGTTTATTCCTTCAAACACATGATATTAGCAGCTAATCTATTCTCACAGAGGAGCTCTGGTGACATCAGCAGGGAGAGAGCTTATGGACTCAGCTAATTTGTGTAATGTTCGGGAACAATGGGAAGAGGGTCTGCACTGTGTCATCCGTCAATGACTAATGCAAGGCTGCTGAGGCACTTCTACTGGGAATTGACAGGACATGGCACCTATTGTTTGGGAGGTGTTCTTTAATATGTACCGGTGATGTCATTCTGGGTGCACATATGTCAAACCAATCAAATGGTTTCACTCCTGCATCATTTTTCACCATCCTCCATTATAATGATGGAATGCCAGCAAAGCAGTGGCTCCAACTGGGATCTTGGGGAAACCATAACATTTGCAGTAGATATGATGACGCAATCATTTCAGATTAAAGTCAGTTTAAAATTTATAGCTGTAACCAATCAATTTTAGATGAGCAGGTGGTGAAATTACTGCCTGCAAGAGGTTTCTTGTAGTGATATATCCACAGAATCATCACCCTAGTTTGCAGTTCCCTGACCTCTATCAAGCATTTTAGCCTCTTTTAGCTCATTGTTGCGGTTTTTCTGTCTAGATTTGGACCTGGAATTGTCATCAATTTAATTGCACAATGTCACAAGACTAAAAAAAATACTTAAACAGATTCTGACCTTAAAAGTGGTTGTCACATCACTTTGCATGTACGCCGAATGTTTCTTTTAATGCATAAAGGAAAATATTGTTTTATATAGAAATGTCTCAGTTGAACCACCCAAATGTGATGACAAAAAGTAGCATTTGTGAGACATTGCAGATTCCCCTGCTGGGTTTCTCTCAGTAGGTCTTCACATACATATCTTTTTTCATCAGCTTTAGCTTGTGCAGTCTGTCCTTCACAATGACAATCATGAACAGAAAACAGATGTTTCTCCAACCGTTTTGCGGGGGTGTCATTAAATAAATGACATTATTACATGACAGGAGCATGCTCATGTTGAGTAAAACTCCTCATGTGGAGAGAAGCATAGGAACTCAACAAAAAGCAACGCAAACATCTGCTATGTTGTTCATTTTGGCACTCAGCTGTGGCTCACTGTACGTCCCTTGAGGTTTAACAACTGACAGATGGCAGCAGAAGAAAATCAGCCTATGTTTATGTGTCCATTTATGCACCTGTCTGTATATGTGCGTGCACATTTCTCTGCATATGTGCAAAGGCATTTATGTACTTTCATGTTTTACATTTGGGTGTGCATCTGACAAGTGATTCCCTGTGACACTGAAATGCCTCCTCTTTGATATGGACCTGATTCTCTCCAGGTGTCGCATCAGAGTTAAAATACCAACTGCAGGAGTGCAGTCGGAGCTGAGGTTTGGAGATAAACGCTACTGAACCGGGGAGGAAAGCAGATGTTGTGTTGGTGATTACAAACATTATCACGGATTATGAAGCTGTGAACATTTTGAAATAAAAGCTACTTTGTGTGTGTGGAGAAAAAACCCCGAGTGAAGCAACATGCAGGCCAGACAGATCCTTTAGATGAACGTCTGGGGTTGAACTCTAAATTGCACCAGCATCCTCTAAATTTGCACATAATCCCTTTTTGCTTTTCAGGAATAAAACAAACGCAGGTTAAAATATTTCACCAGGGGGGAAAGGACATTAAAAAAACTGCAAAGTTTCTCTTTCAGCAGCAACCTAGAGCAATAGCCGGGCCATTAGCATTTTTCACTAACTTTGCATAATTTAATGCCTCTCTTGCTTTGAGCGAGGACTGGTCATTAAAAATGCATCTGTCTCAATTAAAGCAATAACACATTAAGTCATTCCCGCACAAGGCACTTTCACCTTTTTGTATTTGTTTGTATTTGTGAGGATAACTACTGAAAAACATGCTCCTCTCTTGGAGGTTGTTGAGCACGTAGCTTCATTCAGGTGATGTGTTTGTTACGTGTGATCATGTTGCAGTGTGAACCAGGGTAACGTACAGAGGCACTTTGCTGATTGTAGATGTCAACGTTCAATTCACTAGTCACAGGAAATACTACACAGTCTGTGAAAACAGTTGCATAATTTATTAGAAAGACACATGTAGCTGTGCTCAGTGTTTAAAAGGCTTAAATCTGAATGTTGTTCAGGTTGAGTGTTGTTTTTTGGTGTGAAAGGAAGAAAATCTCTCCAAACAAAGGCATTCTTTATATTAAAACATCTTTATTATGTTGACTTGTCCTTGTTTGACTATTAAAAAGATGCAGACACCTAGCAGTTTATGTCTTCTTCAGGGTATAGTGCAAATGAGCTGAGGAAGGTAAGTCTTTGTATACAAAGTCTGCAGTCTGACCAACCACCAAAAGACTTCCACTGGTTCGACAATCAAGTCAAGTGATTCTGCATGTGAAAAGACATCTCAAACACGTATGATCCACTTAAAAAATACACCTGCTACAAAAAAAGATGAAATGAAAAATTCAACGTAGCCCGAAGTCACAAACACACAGAATATCAAAGCTCATTAGAGAACAGTGCACTGATTTAACACTGGTTTTTACATATATTAATTTAAAAAGTCATACAGCTCTCTCAAAAAGGTCTCAAATCTATTGCCTTCCTAAGACTTGGGTATTCTGCAGCTTTCAATTTCCAAAATCTAAAATGTCTCTCATTGAAGTAGTAGTAGTAGTAACTTCAATCTGTCACCCACATCCTTAGATCGTTTTTAATAATCTGACTGCTCTGAACATTTGAGCATGTGTGTATTATGTCTTCTATTGTCAGATATAAGAAACTTCCTACCAATATATCTCAGCCTCGGATGCGAGACCACATGTTGCAGCTGGAATTTCTCTCCTTCAATTTTGCCGCTTTTGTGGGTGGAAATGGTGTCTGTTGGTTGATTGTTTTCCCTTTTCGTCCAAACTACACATCCAGGGTGCCAGGCTGATTAATCCATTGGATTTCCATGATCTCTTCACTTTTCATTTGCCGTTTTGTCAACAAATATTCAATGTATTGTCATTAATATTAATTCAAATAATTTAGTGCAAACATTTGTGTTTGTCCAGTAGTTTGATTTATGTAGAAATACTTTCAAAGCTGCTTACATTCTTATCAGTTTTAGGTTGCTTGCCAGTATAGCCCAGATGCGTCCTCTAATTAAGAGCTTTTTCCAAAACCTCCAGACACTCACTACAGCAGCTTTGTACCTGTCAGCGGCCAAATGTGATTAATGGATAAGAAAAGATTGTGGTTTTGGTTAAATGAAACTGAACTGTGGTGCTTTCCTCACTCTCAAGCGAGCGCTGCGATTGCCTTTTGGAGGAAAATATGCTGTCAGTGAATGTATTATATATTTGCCTTTTACAGTTAACAATGTCACATTAATTGGCCTCAGCTGGAGATGAGTGTTGTGTTTAGTGACAATTAGTAAATGTTAGCACTCCAACAGGCCAAACTACAATAGTGGACATGGTAAACCCCCTAAGAATCAACACATTTATGTTGATGCTCCTTTCATTCTTCCATCATCTTTCTTCTGCTTACCAGGGGTCATGTTGAGGTAGCAACAGGCTAATCAGGCCACTCCAGATATCCTTCTCTTCCGCAAAGTTTTCCACCTCCTCCTGAGGGATCCCAAGGTGTTGCCCAGGAGATATGTAATCCCTTCAGCAAGTTCTGGATCTCCTCCCAGTAGGGTATGCCCGAAAAATCTCCAAAGGAAGTCATTTAATCCTCTCATCAGATGCCTGAATCACCTCAGCTAGCTTCTTAAAGCACAAAGGGGCAGTGACATGACTCCAAGCTTCCTGTGGATGTTCGATTTCCTCACCCTATCTCTAATGCTGGGCCCAGCCACCCTACAGAGGAAGCTGATTTTGGTCTCTTGTATCTGCAGTCTCATTCTTTGGTCTCTACTCAGAGCTCCTGACCATAGCCAGGGGTTGAAACATAGATCATAAGCTTTGCCTTCGTGCTTTCTGCAGTTTATTGCCAGCAGTGCGGCTGCCATCTGTCCATCTCACACTCCATTTAGCCATTCCCTGTGCCCAAGACTTTAAGATGCTCAAACTCCTTTCCTTAGGGCAGCAACTCACCCCCAACCCAGAGGAAACAATCCCCTGGTTTCCAACAGAGAACCATGGCATCAGACTTGGAGGTGCTGACTCGCATCTCAGCTGCTTTAATCTCGGCTGCAAACTACGTGTTAAGGTCACAATCTGAGGAAACCATCAGAACCGTATCATCTTCAAAAAAGCAGAGATGCAACTTTGAGGATCCCAAACTGGACACCCTTCTCACCGTGGCTGCTGATGTTAGCATTTAGAGTCACACCTCCAAAAGATGGACGACTCACAAGAAACAAATATTTTTTTTATGTCTGAAGACCAGCAGGCAGGCTAAGAGCTCTCTGAGGTGCTGCTATGTCTTCTTTTCCCTTAGGAAATACTGAAAGCAAATTTAACTTAAACACATATTGAAATTTTGAAATAAATGAAACAACTATCCACTTATTTATCTGTCACAGGCATCTCTGCCGTGCCCATATGCTTCACAGTGCACTTATCTGCCCAAGCAGGACATTACAACTGTTTGCTATCAGTGTCACCTACTCAGATAAAGACGGGGAACCATTGTTAAGCCTCACAATGTGGCATATTTGTTGCTTGTTTGGCCCACACAGGGAAGTCATCATTTATAAGGACTGACATATTTATTGTTGTGTTGTTTTTTCTGTGGAGATAAAATTTTATGGCTGACAGAGGATAATGCTTGTTGCTAAGATGGACAAGCTCTGCTGTGTACAAGTGCAAGAAGACACAGTCTTTCACTTACTTAACAAAGCAATACCACTAATGAGCTCGTCTAAGAGGCTGAACCTGAGCCTGTTTGTGCCCATAACACCTAACGTAATCTGCTGGCCCTCCTGATACTAGTCTGACATGATGTGAGAGTCTGTGTGTGAAAAGGTTTTTCTTCTGGCTTGCTGTCAGGGGGGGGAAAAAGGAAAAATCCCCAAAAGAGCTGCCTTTAAAACAGATGCACAAACAAAATCGGCAGACTGAGAAAAACACCACAGCGGTCCCATCTTGCTGTGCATCTGTTCCCACTTCAGATTCAGATGAAGACGATGTTTTAGGCTTTTGAAGTTGACATTCTCATCGTGGCTCCCAAACTGACTGCTTTCGGCATAACAAGGAGGGTTTGAACAGGATATTTTTGGTGGTTGTACCGACTTAGAACTGCTTCTAAACTTTAACTTGATTTCTACTTCTACGTCATCTTCTCCCTTTTGGAGAAATTACCGGCTGAAGACGCAGCGTGTGATGAATCCTGCCATTATTTTGAGAGTGTGAAGAGGGATGGAGACGATCGTTTTGCCTTGTGGGGACAGACTGACGCCACATCATTTTTGCAGAGTCTTTCAAAGCCTGTCTCTCTTCCCCCTCTCTCCCCCTCCATTTCCACTTTCTGTCTTCGTTTTTTTCTTCCTGCCAGCTTGTTTCCTGCCACTCTCTGCTTCCATCTCTCCAGCTTTTCCTTCCTGACGGTGCAGGTATCACATTCCTCTTATCAACCTGACATCCATCCTTCACTCCATGGCCTCCTGTGTGACAGCTGAGAGCGCACCACACTAATGGCTGAAGCCCTGCTTTCCTATCCACAGCAGAAACAACGGCAGCAGTAAGCAGATATGCATCAGTCTGTGCAGAAACACATTATCTGATTCATTTATTATTCAGGTTTCAATTCATATTAATCCTAATGTACAAATCTAAGTATTACTAAACCCAAAAAGGTCACTAATTGTAGGTTAATTATTTATGTATTTTAGTGTGGTAACATCCAGACTTTTGCTCATTAACAGTGAATACAAAGTACAGCTGAGCTAAAAGTATTCAGGCATTAATAAGTGAATCACCAAAATCATTAGGATCCACAATCTGGCAGCCCTTGTATAAAATATTCTGCCAATCCGCCAAAGTGCTGTTGAGATTTTTTCACTAGACAGGTAAAGATTTTGTCCTATTCGAAGAGCTAGGCAATAACTTAGGATCTTCAAATTATTAGGATCCATCTTCTGACAACTATGACTTCTATACACAAATTTCATGGCAATCCATTCTGCAGTTTCTAAGACATATTACAACAAAACAAAAAGGTCAACTCCACGGTGACAGTATAACTTAACAAATCAGCAAAGTCATCATCTCGTGGCCATTATGACTCCCTACTCTATGGGTTGTCTGATGGTAATCAAGAAGATTGTTAACCGATATATGCTGATATACACTGCAGTTGAAATGAAAATCTTGTAGTAAAAATTTAGTAGAAGACAAAATTTGTTAAAGTTTCTTCAATATATGTCTAGCATTTCTTGAATTAAAAGAAAACTCTTGATTTGATATCATGAAATTGCATATAAATAGCATGTCACTTATTACAATTCACAGGTGCACTTTTTCAACTTTGTAAGGCATTTAAATAATACAAGAGGTCATTACTATTACGGTAAGGGGCAGGGAAGGGAGGATCTCTCATCCCAACTTCATGGCATGTTAAAAACACATTTAGTGATACCAGGCTCCTTGGTGTGCAACCAATCAAATAGTGGTTCAGACCAGAGATTGGTGATAAAGAGATAGCCACATCAAAGCAAAAGTAGCGCTGTTATGGTCCAGCTTGTTTGAGGAAATGGAATTAACATAAAAACAAACAGATGGCTGGGGTTGTACCCAAATTGAAAGCATATTTATTAATAATAGGTTCTTGAGATAACAACATAAATCAACACAGGTAATGCAAAGCAAAGAATGGAGGGAAAGACATTGAATATGTACCAAAGTAGGACTTCTGACTAGAAGTTGTAAGCGCACTTGCCTGATCTGTATTACAACAGCAATCCTTAAAATAAAAATCCTTTGTTCTTTTACCTTCACTCACTAACCCCACCCTTAAACCTGGCATCAACATATGACTTCTAATTGTGCTCAACAAAATGCACCAAACCCCTTAACGTGGCCCAGTCTCCAGTGATGACAAACAATACACAGATTTGCTATGAATAAAGTTCCAAAATCACAAAGAAAGAGACACAGTGGTGTGCTGCTTTCACCAGGTTACAGCTGCCCTGAGTGACAGTTCTCCTGACTTTTCAGCAGGTGCTATACTGGCCAGCCTAGATTGATTTCAGGAGTGTAGGTCCAATCAGAGAGGGGAAGAGGCAGGACAGAGGGGGAGCAGGTAAAGTGAAAGGCTGGGAGGAGTCCGAGTGCCGGCACTAATCTGTTCCAGAAGCTTCCACATTTTGAATTTACTTACTAAAAAAGGACAAGGTTGATTGTGTATAAAAAAGGAGTGCAGAACTGCAACAAGTGCATTTTTAAAATCTATTTCTTTTGTTGCATATTGCATAAAAATAGATAAATAACACAGCTGGCAATGGAAAAAATGCTTAATTTCACATCTAATAATCATCAAGGTTGATCCAAAGTCTGCACTTGTTTTAATGGTGTCTTCACCAAAGTGTTAAACCAACTGATTCACATTGTAATTTGCTACTATGCCCTAAATAACATGGAAAAAAAGAAATGAGAATGTCCTCATTACTATAGAGAAGACAGTTTTCAGTTTTATTCCACTGCCCTTGTTTATGTTGTACTTCAGTGAAGTATTGGATCAAGATCTTGGAGCAAATTGAACCCAACAGCTCAACACACCCTTGTCCTTTCTGTTTAAAAGTGCTGCTACAGATGTCAGACAATGACGCTCTGAACGGGATGTTTTGTGCGGACTGCCCATTTCCCCAATTTCAGCAATCACGCTGAATGAACATCCCCTAAACAAAAGCTGAAAAGGTATATACAATGCGAAAGGTTCCTGGCTCTGTGGATGTACTGCTGCTAATCTTTAATTGGACTCAAAGAGGATTGGAAACAGTTTTTTCCTGGCATCAGCATCAGCAAGCATCAGGTCTGCCAGCACAAGACAGACACGAAGAGAGAGAGGGAGGATTTGGTGTTTCTGCCAAAGCCGACCAGGGGGTCCTGGTGCAGAGTGGAGCGCAAATCTGGCAGGAAACTGATGAGCTCCACAAAACCAAGTCACACAATAGGACGACCTGCATGTAGCTATTTCAGAATTTAGACAACAGTGTTGGGTAAAGGTATCTTGGGAATATTTTCACAATAGAGTTCCCCAATTTAGTCAGTGGAGAAGAAAAGCATCTTTTGTGAGAGTGTGTAACGAACAGAAAGCAATCAAGTCTCCTTCAATGCCACACAATACGGCTAAAATTGTTCCCTTCAGCCTCAAGGTGCACATTCTTTTTGTTCACTAATAGTGAGAGAGTACCTACATCAACCATCAATCTGACAAAGCACCACCACCGGAAAGAGGAATATGTGGAGGAGGTATTCTTCACAGGGTAAACAGGGTCATAAACTACCCATAGAAGAGGCAATTACTTCCTGACCTGACAACACGACCCATTTCAGCCAATCAAACAGCAGGAGGAGCCAGCAGCCATGGTCTTATAGGCTGCTAAGCAGGTTAGCTGTGCTGCTAACACAGGCCGCTGTGCAGCAGCAAATTGGTCTGGGAGATTTAGTGTGGCTCTTCCTGAACCCCAAGAGCCATCTGATGTCGCTCAGCAGGATCCTCGCTCTGCGGGGCCAGCAGCAGCGGCTCCTAGTCTGGGCTAACTAGCTAGCCAGCCAGGGGGCCGTGCCAAATGCATGTGATTTATGGGCCAATACGAAGGCTAATGCAGACTGCTTTGCATATGTCCTGGTTTGGCTCCTGCTTGGCTATACACACTTTTCTTTGAGCTACTCCATACCTTTGATGCAAACAGCAGCCCTGTGTGCTGCAGAGCTGCAGCTAAATTATATAAAATGTGCTCTCCCTTTACATTTATAGTTGGCTGTTGTGGAAAAATGCCATCTCTGGTATATGGAGAAGGATGGGAATAACTCAGAGACGGGAAATGGGGCTAAAAGGGTTGAGAGGATTTTATAAGAATGCGATGAGTGCATGTGAGAGGCAGGAAATCACACAAGCTGAACCTGCTTAAAGCACTGAGGGCTCCGGCTCTATTACTGAATCTATTCATGTGCCTCCACCATCACAGGTTCAACCTGACAGCAAGAGAGCTTCTTCTGATCAAATGGAAAGCAGCAAAGGGAATATCTAATATGTAAATAATCAGCCTCATTCCAGAGCATCATGGGAATTTATTTACTGTAGCTGACATCTAGGATTAGTTTACTGGTGTCTGTCAGGAGGAGAGAGAATTTATTCAGCAAGAACAAAAACCAAAAATGTCAGTTTGTTTGCAGGAACCTGTGGACACACTTGGGTAGTGTCATACTGTATACACAGCGAGAGTATAAGGAAATAATGCAAGGTAGGTGGCATGTTGGATACAGTGTTAAAAATAGATAGATTGAAAATACAACCATATATTTATAGTGGTGAAGGAAGGGATTTGTTGCTATGTACAAAAACACTATCATCAACATGACGGATATAAGAAGTAGAAGTACTTTACCACATTCAGAATGTACACTAAACAAAAATATAAATGTAGCATGCACATGATCTCTTCTGACTTAAAGAGAAAGTTACAAATCTACTGACTGCTATAATCCTTAGGAAGAGTTAAATTTAGACATTTGTGCACAAAAATGTTCAACTGGTGACAAATTTTCATTCACTGACTTAATCCACACTTTAGTCAGGTGTGGCTTTAAAGGACAAAAATCAGCAATTGTAACCAGTATAGACACTCATTGCACCAGTGACTATTACACACCACCTCAAAATGTAGCTTTGATCTACTACATGATGCCACAGATGACAAGAGAAAGACGGGAACGGCACGATAGATTCTGGTGTGTCAATCAGGGTCGTAGTCAGACACTTAAATGTCCACAACTCCACCATTTGTTGTCTAAGATATTGTTTCAGACAGATACGACAGTGTCTAACAACATGATCCGATCCCCCCAAAAAAGTCTACCAACTTCACTGAGTCCGTCTGGAAAAGTGAGGCAACATTCAACAAGCAGGTTCAACAATCTCATTAACTCTATTAGTCACAGATGTGCGACTCGTTACTGACCAGTGATTCCTGGTTTGTGACTCCACTCTCCATTATCACTTCTAATGCACATTTCTAGTGCATATTTGGTTGTTTCATGACCTTCATTTTGTTGTAGAGATAACATGTCGTTGCAAAAAGCACCTTATTCCCCTACGTTGTAATGAGTGGCTAGAACTGAATAAAATATTACATGCTGCATTTATGTCTTTCTTTCATCAGTGATTTATAATTACTGACAAATTAAGCAGAATTTCACTGTTGTAGCTCATCAAAGTGGATCTTAACTGTTTTATCCATGTTGAACAGTTTAATCTAAAAAACCCATCAACTTTCATCAATTCTACTCTGAAAAATCTGTTATCTGTAAAGTAACAAAAGAAAAAGACCAATATTTCCTCTGAAAGTGGTGTGAATGAAAATAGTCAGGTTAAGAACTCAGACATCAAAACTGTACATAGCACCTGAGTAAATGTATATATCATTCAATTCCTTTACATTGCTGCTTGTGACTGATTAATTTCTCGTTCCCTTTCGAGCTTTCTTGATACATATTCCATAAAAACTCAGAATTGTAAGATGTCATCTGCTGCTCCAGTGGTGTGCTATTAACCCTCGTATGAGTAATCCTAAGTGCTTCAGGAGACCACTTAGGATTAAAATGACCTCGATCATGAGTAACAGTCATTAAATCCGACGTGTAGATGAATTCCCTGAAAAGGCCATAATATTTATGTCAACAATAACACAATGATGACTTCATTTGAACTGCACCTTTTAAAAATAGTGACAAAACTCCGAAACAGACAAATAATTGAATAAATCCCACACATGCCACATAGACAAGATAGAAAGTTTACAACAGAAACCGTCAGATAAGAAAAAATCATGTGATAAAAGTGAGTTTTAATAGATTTAAAAGACGACAGTGAGCTTGCCTGCATGTTAACATCACAGCCAGAGCTGCAGTTTAGTTTGCATCTGCATCCTTCATCAGGTGAGTTGACCACATCACCTTTCTTATTTACAGTAATGATCCAGGGGATTGTGGCGCTTCCTGCACATATATTAGCACAATATGAGAGAGACCTATCAAGCAAAACCAAACAAATCCCCACAGTGATGAAGGAACATTAGCAGCATTTCATCTCTTGCATGCACTCAGTCATATTCTACTGACTCTAAGTGCAGAAATTCAGTCAGATTTCACAGAATCCTACTGACAGACAACAGAAATCACATCAGAATGTGTGTTTCATGTCAAATAAATGTTTCTGTTCATTGCCCAGAGCAGAGCCACATAGAGCATGTTAATAAAAGCAGAAGGATCCTTGTATCACAACAACAGGCTTTTCAATATCCTTCTCTGGAGGAAGACTCGCTCTCCTGCCATGGGAGACTCACCTTTGTGCTTCTGCTGTGATTGTTTGTAAATGACGGCAGCATTGATTTCAGCCTCACATGGGATTTTCTGCATCTGTGTAATTTGTTTGAAGGGAAGGAGGTAAAATGGGAGAAAAACTGGTAATGGAGGTGGAAACAGGAGAGATAAAAGCCGCCCACACAGAGACGACTGTACTGTATACAGACAGGCCTACTTTAAAGGATGCGTAAAAGCATGGAGATATACAAACAAGCCTCATTTTTCTCTGTAACAGCATCAGAGGATGTTGTGGAAATGCTCTTTACTGTGGGTTTAGGATGAGAAAAGCAATACTACAGTAGCTGGTGG
Source organism: Amphiprion ocellaris (assembly GCF_022539595.1). Lineage (NCBI taxonomy): Eukaryota > Metazoa > Chordata > Actinopteri > Pomacentridae > Amphiprion > Amphiprion ocellaris. The sequence continues at coordinate 7,857,575 of NC_072786.1, forward strand.
GACAAAAACCCCTGATGGTACATGTGAATGATATGATGCGACGCTGAATAAGTGCCACGAAAGATCATTAAAGAATGAGAAAATGTATTTTTGATGAGCGACTTTCTGGTATAGATAAACCGAGTATGCAAATAGGTTAAAAACAAGATCATGATAATGAGGTTGGAGTGATGGAAATGCTGGTTAAAGGTGTATGGATGTACTGCCATCTGTTGACTGAAATCACACATCACATTGCAGCTTTCTGAGAGCTCACACGACACAAGAAGTTGTGATCGTTGAAATATCACAAAAATGGAAAATATAACCTCACATTCATTGTTTAGCAAATTTTACATTGAAATCTAGGAGTCAACAGCAATGCTTGGGCAAAACTGTTGGTAACGATGCATTTAAAACATTTTTTTCCTCCAAAATGTGTAATTATTAATGTTAAGCTTAAACAATGGTGCTCTATTTGTGCATTGACTCTTGTCTATATATTGTACATTTTGTTACTGTTTGCTGTATATTCTATATTTTGCTATTTCTTTAACGTGGGCCACATAGTTAAACATTGTCATATATTAGAATGCATTGCACTGGATTTAACTACAAAAAACTCATTTTCAGTCAGATTGTATTCTTTACACTTAAAACAGTCTGATCTTTGTTATTTTACAATTCACTGTACATATTGTGTGAAAAAAACTGGATTCTTCAAAGCACCATAATTGGGAATTGATGAATTCTAAATCAAAAATAGTGTAACTGTAATGATTTGTACAAACTGTAAATATTTTTCTGATGTCAGAGATGGGCTTGAACATTATATTTTTCCAGTCAAGAAATTATTAACATGAAATTAACAAGGCATTAAAGAATTTCATAAAAACATGGCTTTCTGTTGTTGTATTTAGTTTAATGGTGTTGCAGCCTGACATAAAGGAAAGTAGCATACAGATACATGTGATATACAGTAGTTTCTGTCCAACCCAGACCTCACAGTTCATTCAAATGTAACCCTTGACAGTCAAAAATCATCATTGGTCTCCAGGGAAAATAGCAAAGTGACATTACTTGCCTTTTTGAGCATATTTTTAATATTCTGTATTATGATGCAAGTGTAAAATATTCAAAATTAACAGCACCCTTGAATAAATATGAACCAAATACATTTTGTGAGAAGTAAAATAACCTTTTATAACAGTACAACTAGTGGCCCAATGATTGCAGAATAACCTTATTTAAATAAATAAAAAATGGCAGAGATTTTGCCATTATATCTTCATAAAACACATTTGCTTGTTCCAAACAAAATACATTGCTTATTATAGTCTTTACATACTATTCATTGGTTCGACCATCTGAGAGCGACAGCTAGTGTTTGCTACAAATAACACTTTAAAAAAGATGCAAATAAAAGGTGGAAGTAGTACAGGGCATATTGCATTGCAGTGACAGAACTGTTTGACAAACACAACTTAAAAAAGACTCCTACGTGTATTTACTTCCATCTGAACAGTGCGTGGAAAGAACTAAGTGCAGTATTATCATCCAACAATCATCATCTGTCTTCATGTATTTTGGGCTAAGTTGAATAAAACATCTGAATTCATCACAGATGTTTTGGATCTACTCAAATATGATATTACCGCATGTATCCTTGCTGTTCTTCTAATGCAGTAAGTGATATATAAAAAGTTTCCACTGCGTATTTGAGAATCAACAACTTCCAGTGTGATGTTACATCGGAATAAATGAGATGCATGATGTAGGATCTTAACCAGTGACTATCAGTGCAAAGACTGTTTGATGACTGGATCTGCTATTAAGTCCACGTATTTGCCTCCCAGAGTCTATTATATACACTTGTGGCAGAATTAAATCTCCAATCCCATAATGCACAGCGCTAGCAGCACCAATGACACGAGGCTTAAAGTGGGTGTGATCATCGATGCTTTACCTGAAGGGGAAAAAAACCAACATGAGTAAAGTGGATATAAAGGAGAAAATCTTAAATTAATCGATAATTTGCTTCAGCCTCACCCTGAATCCTGATCTTCCTGACTGGACCATCTCCTCCTTCATAACGGCCGCGAACCATCAGCTCATAATCTCCAACCTGAGGCATTGGGAAGTCCATGAAGTGCCAACCGGTGATGTAGACCTTCCCATAGATGTAGCCCGTCTTTCTGAACATGACCTAGGAGACAAAAACCATGGATTATTTTCAATATTCCTCTTGATTAACCCTTGAAATTTGTTCGATTCTAGCTTTACAAAGCTTGCATGTACCTTGTAGTACAGGGGGAATGAAATATTGCCAAAGATGTCGTACGAGATGTGATCCCACCACACATACAACCACTTTCCCGTCCAGCTGATGTAGCGCCACATCCTGGGAGGATCTGGTGGTGCTGTAAAGAAATCACTGAATCAGCCCATATGTTAATTTGCATAATTTTACTCATTGTGCTAGCATCAAATTGTGATTGTCTGTCTTACGTGGCCTCTTTGTGAACATCTCACAGTGTTCACCCGGAGGTCCAAGGCCTGCTCCATTGAAGGCACGGACCTCGATGAGGTAGTGTGAGTCTGGCAGCATGTTCTCCAGCCGGGTCTGGTTGACCGCGGCTGGAACGAAGATACGATTGGCTCCCGGCTCTGGATCATCATACTTTCTCCAGTATTTGACCTGGAAAGCAAGAAACAATGAAATGTCATCATCATTAGAGAAAGAGGTGAAGTCCAAAATATTTTTTTCTTTACACTGAAAGCTAACTTACACTGAGTTTAAGGTAGACATATGATGATGTGGTAGAAGGAATCACAGCAATGTTTGACTCATCAGTGCCCATTCTGCTACTGTCTTGTTGATGTAGCACTCTCTACTGGCACAGGTACTGCAGTCACAGTTTAGCTGCCTAGCATTGTTAAATTCGGTCTTGTGTCCGATGCTGGGAAGCATTTCTAGCCAAGTAACTGTATTTGTACTGTAATATTACGTATTTTGCTCCTTTTTAAAACTCTTGTAGGCTTTTGCACAGATTGTAGATTATAAACTGTGTCATATCTCCCATTATCTTGTAATGTTGACACATCTTTCAGTGGTAATACTTTTATTACTTGCACATCAGATATAGCCCAGCTAATTTGACGGACAGTCTACATGTGCCTTAAGTCGAATCATTGTATCTCGGCTTTATCTAAATTTGTAGACTCAAAAAATCTTTGTCTAGCACAGTTTTAATAGTTTCACATTTGTTTTTATTACAGGATGTCAAAGGCCAGTTGCTGCCATTAGCTTCTTTTTGAGGTGTCTTCCTGCATATTAGATGCACAGTAAAAGCTTGGATGCTAAGGATCACTATCTTGTTGAAAAGTCCACTTCTGGTTCCAGGCACTTTTCTGTAGTTTGAGTAGCCATGAGAGTATGGTACCAGTCCTGAATGCACAAATGTCTATCCTGATTGAACAAATCTATGTGTAACAGTATATGCTTATGCTTAAATCTACAGTAGGCAGAAATCTGTGAAAAAAATCTTTTTTTGACTGTTTTCCAATTTTCAATTCAAATGTGCAACAATAATCTACCTTAGTACACCACAGTGTCCTAGTCTTGCTGCTGACTTTATTGCTCTTTCCACTATCTCACCTAATCTGGGTGAAAAGACTTGTGATTGACAAAAGCCTCCTGTTCTGGACAAGATTGTCTAAAGCCTAAAACTGAGTCAAAAGGACGTGCTGAAGTCTAAGTTCTTCTCAGACTACTAGAATTACCAGACGCTAAAATGTTATTGCAGATTTTTTGCCGCCAAATGACACCAAAAAGATATCTACCCCAGCTTTAAACCTACAGAAAAGATAATGTTTATATAGCATGTGTTGGGTTTTTCGAGTACAACATGCCAGTTGTTGTGTTGGTGGTTTTGTACCTGGTATCCTTCAATGTACTGCTGCAGGCCTGTTCCAGTGTCGACCACCGGCAGCCACCACACCAGAGCTTCGGTGGAGGAAACCGGCCGAGCATAGACGTCTGTCGGAGATTCTGTCGGTACTGAAGAAGACATTAAAGAAAGACGAAAAAAATTACTCGAGTGGAGCTACCCAAGACAGGGACGCCAATAAGGTTGAAAGTAACTAAAGTCGAAAAGTTTTATCAAATCCTCACCATCTCGTGGGTAGTAGATGACCTTGGTGTAGCTGTAGGGTCCGTCTCCTTTCAAATTAAAAGACTTGATCTTCACCTGAAACTCTCGCACCTGGAAGTCCTCGTCAGTGGGAATGAAGTACGAGTCTCTGTGGACGTATCGTCTCGTCTCAGGGTCTGAGATGGTTTCGTACCACCAGTCGTAGGCGTCATGGGGCTTGAATGCCACGATGTAGCCAAACTTCTTGCCATAGAAATACCATGGCTGTACAGGCTGAGCAAGCAGAAAGAGATTCATGTAGACTGTGAAATAAATGGAACTTGGGAATGAGAAATTGAAATAAGGAAACATACTGTCCATGTGATGACGATCTCGCCATTTCTGCCTCCATAACCTGCCACATCAGTGGGAGAAACCACTGGAGCTAAAGGACGCAAAACAGTTTACCATTAGTTCTTTTAATAACATCTACTATATGACACAGTGACAAGTATTAATCTATTCCGTGTTCTTACCAGCATCCCAGGTTTTAATCTTGAGGGAAGGGATACTGGCCTCTCCAGAGCCATACTCATTGGTAGCAATGATCCTGAACTGATATTCCATCCAGGGGTATAGATCCGTGACTTCTGCCCGCTCCATAGTGCCATCAAGGAAGGTTGGAGCTGAAGGACACAAAAGGGCAACCGAGTTAAATCTTGCCAAAAATCGGAGTACAACTGATGATGACGCAAAGTTATTCAGAGCTCCCAAGGAAAATAAAAATTCAAAGAGATCACAAAACATGCTCTTTCTTCTTTCACAGAGTTGCTCTAGTTTATCTGCAGAGCGAGGTGGCCCCCCGGTGGCAGCGAGTAGGACTCACAAGTGCTGGCGTTTCTCCAGTCATCTTCATACAGGGCCCAGTAGTGCCTGGTCTGAATGGTGTAGTATAGAATGGGGCTGTTATGCTCTGATCCTTTAGACCACAGCAGCTTCACCCATGTGTCGCCAATCTCCTCTATCCGGATCACACCGGGAGGTCCTGGAACACCTGGAGGTTGAGTAGAGAGGTGTTATCAATCAAATTACAGTGGAAAAGGAAACTTGACATTTGTCGCTATCTCAGGTGAAGAATGCTGGGACTGACCTACGACTTTGAGGTCAGCGTAGGCGGTGTCGTTGTCCACCACGGTCTGAGCCGTGCAGGTGTAGCGACCTTCGTGCCATATCTGGGCGTTCTTTATTCTCAAGTCACCAGTGCCGTCTTCATTCTAAGCAAAAGGAATAAAAAAAACGTCAAATCACTGAGAATATGTAGTAATTAAAGGTTCTTCATTAGGTGACAAATTTCAAGTCTGCAGTCTTGAGTGAGCCTCTTCCATGGCATCGGCTACCCACCATAACACGCTCGTAGTGTTGCCACTCCATATCAAAGTCAATGACTCTGAAGTCTATCGCCCAGATGAATGTGATGTCCAGCATGGGGTCAAATGAAGCAGCACACCTCAAAATGGCCTCTTCACCAACCTGAACCTCAGTGTCTTCAGGTGCAACTGTGAGGCTGGTGGCCTCTAGGTGAGAAGGAAATCACTAAGTCAAAATCATTACACAAGTGCAAGATCTTGTCACTGTTGCAGTGTCAGACACAAGAAGTATGATGATATTGACAATGTGTAAAATTCATCTTTAAATTTCCTTGTTTATTGTGTTTAGTCATTTTTGGCAAATTATTACCCTCAAAATATGATTGTATTATGGTGGAGAGAAAGTCATTGTTCCCATGTTGGAATCTCTACTACCATTGGATGATTTTATGACTTTATGTTGTTTAATTAACTTACATCAGTTTCAATTAGAAAATATCACAGTTAAGGTCAATACCGGTATATGTGACACTCATTTAGATTCGTGCACACATGCATGCACACAAACTGACCTGTGATGGTGAGATAACCAGAGCTGTTGGCTTTTCCTCTGTCATTCTCCGCAAAGCAATTGTAAAAGCCTTCATCATTTTTGGTGGCATTGAGAATCTCCAGGCTCCCATCGAACATGATGGAAATGCTAAAAATGAACATAATTAAATAAGTTAGCTGCTGGACATGAGGAGGCATACTGAAGGCTTTCCAGAGCTGAACTGATTTAAAAAAATACACTGTGCTTGTGTGTGTTAAACTTTTATTGTAAATAAGGCAAAATTAAGGTGATGAGGGTAAATACAGGGGTAAAACGGGTCATTTGTTGTTGCTTCATGATTAAATGAATTGCGCTGACCGTGAATTGTTAAAGAGGAGCTCTTTGCCCTTCGTCCAGGTGAATCGAGGTCTCGGAGCCGCTCTGGGTTTACATTCAATGACCACACGTCCGTCTTTAGCTCCCAGGAGCTGCTTCTTCACAGGGTTAAACTCGAATGTTGGAGCACAGGCTGCAGAGCAGATTTAAATATAATTATGTGTTTGAGAACCGTTGTACAATACAATGCAGCAGTAAGGATCCTTTAGAGCAGGGACGTGCAGAGGGGGGGGATGGAGGGTGCTGGAGCACCTGCCCCTTGATGCCCAAAGTGCCCTTTTGTCAAAGTTGTTTTTTTTATTATTTTTAGTGTGTGAAATCTATGTGGTCCAAAATAATAAATGAAATAATAATAATTCAGATGTACCCTTGGTTGGTCACATGATCCACGTAGATGTCCCTCACTGCCCTGAGGTGCCCAGACGTGCCCTATAGCTAAGCGCTAGCGCTGCTACACACCTCAGTTATAGCCGCTAGTTAACCACACACAGCGTGCTGAGAGCAAAAAGCATGCCAGGGTTCTTTTCATTTCTATGTTTCTTTTGTCATGGGAAAAGTGCATCAGAGAGATGTATCATTTTACTTTCAAGTGAGTTGCAGTGTTTTTCCTATGTTTCTAGAGCCAGTGAGGCATAGGTTATTTATTTCATGAAAACTATGCAATGTACATGCATATTCACATAATTTTGGACTATTACAGTATAAATACAACAACATTTATTAACAGCACTATGAATAATTAAGGAAAGATTATGAATCAGACACAAACACCCCTCCTCTATTCTTTTTCTCCCATTATTAATGTTCCCCTTTCAGTTCATACAATATGAATACATGTCTGTTAATAAACACAGGATGAAACATTTCATGAGGGAGTCCTGTTCGTGTCAAAACAATTGGTTGTGTTTGGTTTTACTTGAGGTTAGAAAACAAAAATAAAGCTGTGAAATCAAAACAAAGAGGTCACAATTGTTCCATTTGTGTTCCAAATTCATTCAAACTTAAAAGCAAGGACTCCAGGAAGAGTAGCCACAGTTAAACGGTCCAGTGTCTAACGGTGATCTAAATTCAACTTCATACATTATCTTCCTCTGTCCTAAATGAATGCACAGCTTGAATTAAGGCTTTGTGGATTTAGGCTGTTCCTCCTCACCAACCCCCTCAACAGAAGCTGTTCAATGAACCCCATCAGGTCAAACATAGGCTGTCCTCTAACCAAGATATGCTACAATTCAACCAGTTATACTGTAAAATATGTTTCTGTATGTTGTTTCAAATTCGTGCTCCATGTGCCCCCTTTTAACTTTGAGCCCCCGCCCCTCCAAAGGTCTCTGCACGGCCCTGCTTCAGAGCCTAATTGTGCCATCTATGGGAGTACAGTTTTCTGAGGAGGCTCACCGATGACTCGCAGCTCAGCGTTGGCGTATTTTATGCCCCAGTAGTTCTCAGCGACACATTGGTACATCCCCGAGTCGTCAAAAGTGAGACTGGAAAACTTCAGCTCACCTTTTCCATACTGGAAAACAACACAAATGTGCACTTGAATATAATTTCAATGAAGATCTACACACAAAACTAAACTATAACTTCAACGGTTGGAAAGTTAGGTGTTCTTTACCATGTATCCGTCTTTGTACCAGCGGATGAAAGGAAAAGGTTTCCCCGATGCCACACAGCGCATGGTGTGCTCTGAGCCAATGTCGATCTGAGTGTTGTTGATGGTTTCTGCCCACTCCGGAGCAGCTGAAAGCACAAAAATCATTACTTGATATTACTATATAAAATGCAGATATACAAGTGTTTGTGTTTTTGCAGGGTAGACTCCATAATGTAATTTGCACACCATTAGCTTCACTTACACTCCACATAGAGCCAGGCCTTATGCCAGTCCTTTCCTTTAGTGTTGATGGCTTCACACTCATATCCTCCCACATCTTCATACTGAATGTTGTACAGATGCAGAACAGCTCCAGATTCACTGATTTCGTGATTTGCAGGGAGGTCTGTGGCATCCACCTTCCTCCAAACAATATGAGGGATGGGACTGAGGAGACACGAAGGTAGTTTGTTGTCAGGATAAACTTGCAAATGCACACATCAGATGACATGCTTGAACTCAACTCCAAAGAAAACTTTTTTAAAAAAAAAAATCATTCATTCAACAAAACTATCAATAAGTGTTATTTTTCTTGGCAGTTGTGTCCCCACCTAGTGGTTTTGCACCATTGTTCACCCTTTTCCTGCTGAATTCCTTCACTTGCAAGATATTTTGAGAGTTTTCTTGCATGTACGGTCCTGTTCTAAATGTAATTCACATTTTTGGACCACTCCATAACCATTCCATTCCATTTCTTCTTTTTGAGACACTCCTTCTGTATTCGGGATCATTATCTAGCTGAAAAATGTATTTCTGGTTTAACTTTTGGACAGATAGTGTCACATCTTCACAGTACTCTCTGATATACTGCAGACATCCATGTTAAATCAATGACTGCAAGCTGCCCTTCCCTGAGGCAGAAAAGCAACCCCATAACCATAGCATTTCCACCACCATGCCTCACAGATGGTATAAGCTGTCTATCCTATTTACTGTTACTGTGGCCACAAAAACTCGCCAAAGCACATTATTCCAAAAGACCCGGTCTTTTTTATATATGTGTACTGTTCTTTTTTGGACAGCAAAGGCTGATTTGTGGTGTGTTAAATATAAAAATGACAACAAAGTGTAATTTTTTCAACTGTATCACCAAGAGGACCAATTGTTTACTTGGCAGATTTCTAAAAAAATATTGCTTCTATTACTTTTTTATATGGCTACATTCACATATACCAATTTCCTGCTGTATAGGAAAGCAGAAGTGTTATGTAACCCTTAATGAACAAACACCGACTAATTTGAAACTTACTTTCCAAGAGCAAAGCACTCCAAGGTAATATTTGAGGCCAGCATGGCAGTAGTGTCTGGGAACTTCACCCTGATGTCTGCTGGGTATTTTCTCTCTTCACCTGAGGCAAAACAAAAATGCACCACATAAAAAAATAAAATAAAGTTTTAGCTTTTTTCTTGTTTAGCTGAAGCCCAGCACCTTACCATCATCAGGAGGCAAGGGGATGAGAGGGATGAACTTGGAGAAGACACTCTTCCCTAAGACCGGACTAGAAACAAAGCAGGAGTAGTTTCCCGCATCCTGAGCCTCCACCTTGGAGATGTACAGATTCCCAGTTTTCTGGGAGACAAAACGACGGCGGTCTGTGTGCAGGAATACTGGAAACTCATTGTAGATCCAGCGGTAGGTCACCTCCTCTGGAAAGGAAAAGACAGACGGATATGAACAAGTTTGAACCCCAACTTCAGGCTCTAATGTACAGGTCAGACTGATTTTAGGCAATAATGCAGCCTTGGCCCTCAAATTCATACATATTTCATAATTTTGAAGTGTTAATGTCTTGAAATACATGAAGATCTGTACTTACGTGGCCAGGCTTTCGGAGGTGCACACAACAGAACTGCCCCCTGTCCTTCTTTGACGTACACTGGGTCTCTTTCCTCATCAGGAAACTCCCCGATAACTACAAAGAAGATGGAACTATAGCTAAGGTACAAATCGGAATGATGAATGACTGTAGTACATAAAACAATGGAGCCTTCACTGCAAAACTGCTCATCACACAACATTACCGGAAGCTTAAAGAAATTAATCAGCTTTAGTCAATACGGATCTTAAAACAGAGTGGGTGTTGTACACTGATACATGCAATTCAAGGTTTCCATGTCAATATCCTCATGTTTTATGCGAGTTTGACATAAAAAAAATGCATCAGTAACTAGGGATTTAACCCTCCGAGCCCTGAACTGTTTCTAGGCATTATTGTTTTTGCTCCTATCACATTTTTTCCCCCCCAAGGTGGGTTCATTATTCTCTACAAAATAAAATCCTGCATGGAAACATATCAACCATAGCTAGAAGCAGAGAGAACTCAGAAATGCCTAATTTCTTTGATTAAAACTTGCTCTGTGTAGACACTGCCTGCAGTTCAGCCCAGTTCAACAAAAAAAATAAATAAAATTTTTGTCATGAATGTTGATCTCAGCTGAGTCAATAAGATCTTACTGGTTCCATCAAGAAATGCAGATTTTGTGTTTTTTACCAAATGTGTTTGCTGCAAAAGCTTTGATTTGTTTATTTTTTAAATATGAGACATGTAGAATAAAGTGATTTCGATGAAATATCACAATTTTAAGCTTAGATTTGGTTATCTTACCAACAGAACTGTAAGTCACACATGATTAGTTCATGGATGATCAGAAAGTTGAATATCTGACATGTCTTTCCTTTTGCAGTTTCTGGCTCTGACAAATGTGATGTTGGCGATATATTGTCAAGACAACATGCCTCTCAAACCCACTGTCAAGTTTTTGTCACTCTGGCAAAGAAACATACACACAAAGCTTTACACTGGAGGATCTAACTTGATGCATCACTTAAATGATGCTTTCCTGCGGGCTACAAATTGCCAGCAGCAGCTGGGTTCACATGCTCACATCCAAACTTGACCCTGGCCTCCTTGCTGATGACGGTGCCGTAGATATTCTTGGCCACACAGATGTACGTCCCAGCATGTTTCTTCTGTAGCGGGTTGGTAATAACCAGGTTCCCTCCCACCAGGCTGTAGTGTTCGTCTGGCTGCTCCATCAGCTTGATTTCCCAGTTATCACGGCGCCACCTAGCAGCAACACATATCCAGACTGGACATACTGTGTGGACAAAATAATCTTGTGGCTTATATTATGTAGCGCTGTTCTTCCCTTTGGAACGGTGTGTAACCTGTATGAAGCTGGTGGGTTTGCTCGTGCCCTGCAGTTCATGGAGATCCTCTCATCGGGCGAGTCTTCGGTGTAGACGACATCCACAGGCTCCTCTTCAAATATGGGGCCATAACCAGTAGCATCCTCTGAGAAATTTCACAAAACAATACAGTCATGTACTCATCTAAAATTGTTGTTTTTCTTTGGGCAGCAATTCCAAGATACTCAACTCACCTCCAAATATTCTGGGCTCACCGAACAAGACGGCCACTAGGAGAGCAGAAACGTTGTCGTGTCAGTTAATGTGTGCAATATTCTTAGCGCTTTCAGAAAGCAGGTAATGCATTTTCTTATTTCCTTGTCTTACCTGTGAGGGAGAACGAGGAGGAAAGGACCAGCAGCAGTAAAGCAGTGCAAGCCATGATGGATAGAGGGATGCAAACGAGAAGAAGTTGATGGACAGGATATGAACTGGAGAAGGTCGAGAGACACAAAAAGAAACGTGTTCAGGTTGACCAAATTTAACTGAACACAGTCTTTGTTTTATCACAATTGACAGTTTAGTTAACACACTTATACGGCCTCTAGCATGCAATCTACTGACTGCACGCCATCTGCAGTGCAGATCCGGCTAGAATCCTCCCCCTGCATATAAATGATTGAGGATGCCAGTGACTCAGCAGAACAATGCAGGCGTATGAGCTGAGTGCGTCCACAAAGACACCTGCAGAGACACACGGCAGCTCTGCAGCATCTAGACAGCTCCTGCCGTGCCGTCACACATGCTTACACATCACTTCTGAAGGAGGGAATCGCAGCACTGCTGAGCGCAACTGCAGCGTTTCGAGCTCCTCTGACAAACAGGATGTAATGGGGGAAACAGGAGGAAAGAATCAGAGAGAGAGAGGTTAGAGAGCAACATGGATGTTTAAAGCAAGATGAGTCCAGAATGGGCAGAGTTGGAGGACTGTTTCTCTGTAGAACTCGTGTTATACTACAAAATATAAATGAGGGACAAGGGGAAATCCATGCACAAATCTCCTGTGCCATTTCAGAGTCTGGTAAGCTTAGCATGTGACAGAAATGGAATTTGGGTGCAACAAATAAGGATGCTCCATCTTAAAATATTGCACTTGGAGGCTGCTTCTGTTGAAAACATTTGTGTGAGGCGAGTGACGGCTAACTAAGGGGCTGTTTGTGAGTCAAGAGTGTAAATAAAGATAGAAAACAGAGAAAAACACTGCAGGAGAAGAGAACAATGATCAAAAACCTTTAGTTATTCTAATAAACACCACATAGCACATTTTTTTTACGTTATTATTATCAAAACTATAAAAGAATACATATGGAATTATGTTGTGTGCTGTCCTCTAGCGGTGTGTGATGCTGCAATTCTACTTCTGTCTACATTCTTGCAAAAATATATAAATATATGCATGTTATGACCAGGCTGCACAGTGGATCGGTGGTTAGCACCGTCACCTTGCAGCTAGAAGATCCCCAGTTCACGTCCCAGCCTTCCTGGGATCTTTCTGTGTGGAGTTTGCATGTTGTCCCTGTGCATGTGTGGGTTTTCTCCGGCTTCCTCCCACAGCCCAAAAACATGCTGAGCTTAATTGATCATTCTAAATTGTCCATAGGTGTGAATGTGCTTGTTTATCTCTGTCTGTAGCCCAAAGCAGTTTTTCCAATTTGGAAATTTCCAAATCTTCACTGAACAAGTATTAAAATGAATGCAGTACCAGACTTTAAGATTTTTTTACTTGCTGCTGCAGCAACTTTGTATCCCTCCTGTGTTCCAAAGCCAAAATGTGGCCGGGATAAGAGGTTTTCAAGATATAGTGTATCTGGGCCTTGAATACCAAACTTAATGTTCTGTGGATTCCAATCCAATATGAACTCCATTCAGGACAATCATGAACAAAATATGTGAAAATGATCTGAATCCTTTGATTCACATTGTCTCCAACATGTCAACTTTGCATAGTTGTACTTTTCTGGGTGTCGTGTTTTCTCCAATTCAAGCTCTATTCTGGTTTATATTCCCCACTCTTCTTTAATGCACAAAGTGTTTCTCTTTTTTAGCACACCAGAGCATTGCACAATCTAGAGAAGAGCTTATTTGGTACTCAGCGGAGAGATGATTTTAAGAATTTGTGTATCTGAAGTTATGATGAAAATACTGTTGTGCTTTGAGGCACCTAGGTAAGTCGTGGTCTAGAGTCTAGAATATCTGTGTTCTGAGAGGGAAAACTCTACATAGAGATTTTGGATGTAAATGAGGTTGTAAGTTCTTTTCTTATCCAGTTTTCAAATCTCTTATCTCCTCTGTTGGGACAAAACTCTGCATTGTAAGCACATGATCTGAAAAGTTTTGGCTAGCATATGACTTGAACACCTTCTGCCATATTTTTTGTGAGATTTATTACAGGTTTTATTTATTTTTTTCTTACCTCTTCCAACTGGACTGTGAACCCTCTGTCAGCAATTATGGCCTGCAGGGGCAAGTTAGTAGCCATTCCAAATTGAGAGTCTTTCCATTTGGCCTTGTACTACAATAATTACACCAATACAGCAACGGAGTCAGCTGAAATAAGTTCTTCAACAAAAATCCCCATTCCTGCTTTTTCTTTTCCTGCTGGTAGTGCAATATAAGACACTCTAAAAAAGCAGACATCTAATTGTTGCATTCCTTAAATGGATTTGCACAGCCAGACTTTCTATAGCTAATCTTGTTATACTGGTTGGTAGATTGGTAAGACACATCTCTGTCATGTCTTGATTTGGTTTGTTGTTGCAAAATGAAACAGATCCCCAAAATTGCACAAACCAGTCCCATCCAATGTTAGCTATCAGTAAAAACAATCAACACAGCTACTGCACCCAAATACTGAAACTACAGTGGTTAGCGACTTCCACTGGAGCTTTCTTGGGGTGTGTACTCTCCATGAAGATGTGCATGTTTATATATTTACTCATTTGGCATAGAATGCATCACAAAGCACTGAAATGGCCCTAAAGCATCAGCTTAAAGCTCCAGCTACAACCGATAATCTTCCTACAGTGTCACAGGGCACCGGGCTACGATCAGGAGAGGGAATTTAAAACAGCAGTCTTCTGTTCAAAATGTTGAGAAAATGGGACGCTATATTGAAAAAAGCTAAAGAAACACACACAGAGAAGTTTAGCTTGCGTTCCAGAGTAACTTCTAATGATAAGAAAGTACATTTAAGGCAAACTGCTAGAGCAAATATCACAGCTTTCGACAGCAACAATCATCTAACAAGAAGCTAACAGCCACATAGTCTTTGCAGTCATTCTGGGTGTAAGGTGGACTGCACAAACTGTCAGACATCCCATTATTCTCAGTCAGCAGCCTCATCCATCCCAGCCAGGCAGGAATAAACAGAGAGAGAGCAAGCAGAGGCATCCACCCAGTAGAGATGCAGAGACTGCAGCACTGAATCCTCACTCCTGATGACTCAACACTAACACCACTATGCTGCACAGCAGTCGCCTGCTTATGTCTTAAAAATGCACAGCTATATATCCTCTGTGCACCTTTGACATGGAGTTAAAACACCAAAAAAGTAGACAAGACGATGTTATAGCACCACCGGCTAAATTTAAATCATGCAAATACCATTTAAAAAACCCAACTGTTTTAGTTTCATATATGGTTTTGGCCGTACAGACCGGATCTGCACCAGTCTATCCTCTGATCAATTCATCTGTTTTCATATGTTCCCCTTGGCAATAATCCCATCGCAGATCCTCTTTGGACAGAGCGGCAAAATTTAGGTCAGCACATGTATTAAGCACACTGTCTTAGCGACTAACCGAACAACTGCATGCTTTTGTGCCTGTAAGAAATCACATTTTAAAATCATGATTCTGGTTTAACCTCGGAGTTGCTTCAGCAGACATAATGCAAATGTTGAGGATTTAATTTCTTGCAGCTGTGTCCATTTTGTGAATGTTTTTGACATGTGGGCAGGCCAAGTTGTCTGTGCACCCTTATAAATTTTGCACATTTCGGTTGCAGTTTAAGAGACAAAGGAATGAAAGATGAAGGAAAATCCTGCACAGCGTGACAGAGCACATTCCTAAGTTGTTCACTTACTTAGATCGCAAATAAAAAACACACCCTGTAGGCCCCTTTTCTTCCAAATCGTGCCATTTGCAAAAAGAAACAACCTTCATCATTTTTAAGTTGGATACACAGTATTTGGATTTGTATCCTCACAGTTTTTGCAGCATTTAAGACTTGATTTGATGGTTTCTGTATTGCTTTAATGACACCACAGTACATAGAACACGTTCTTCAAACAGTACTTGAGGAATAAGGGAGTTGCCCTCTTGCCCAACACTTAATCCTTCACCAGACAGATGCCATGATGCATCCACAGCCTCCCTGCGCCCTTGACGCATTCAAAATCTGACACTTTTCACCTTGAGTCTCCTCCCTGCGCCCACAGACACTTTTCTGTAGCCTGAAAACTGCAGTGAGAAGCCAAACCAGCCCTTTAAACATCATTTTAATCTAGTGACTTTGTCGCAGCAGCCTCTGAAACTAACTGCGCAGCCCCCTTACATCACTTCACCCCAGTGATGACTGAGCGGCACCGGTGATTCGCTGCTCTGCATTGCGGTACTCCAGTGCCGGTCCATTTCAGCAGCTCAACACTGCGCTCTAACCGCACGTCCCTCACCACCGGCTTTATGCTCGCCACAAGTCCAGACACAAGAGCCACAGCTCGGCAACTCGCGCTCCCGTCTGGCGCCGTTCTTACCTTTGAGGGCAGAATGAGGAGGGGAGGAACCTCAGAACACTCTCCTCATGGCACACCTGGACCCGAACCGCGTCGTCCCACAGAGCCCACCCGCCGGAGCGTCCCGTTCACAGCAACTTTTCCATTGGACGGAGGAGGCTGAGTGGCACGTCGAGGCGGCGGCGAGGACGCGGCTCTGATTGGTCCGTCAGGGAGGGAGGGAGGGGCTTGGTGCTGATGCTGCTGCTGCTGCGCATCCCAGACAGGGACGTAACAGCGCCTTGAAAAATAGCATAAATCCTCATTTGGATTCCTTCATTGGATTGCCTTTAAACTGCACAACCCACAACAACAACAACAAAAAAATATTAGTGGATTACTTTACTCCCTATTATTTTAGTGATAAAACACAAGCAAATACAAGCATGTTCCCAGACCTTCAAAATGAATAAAATAGTGACAAGTTGAATAAATAGGAGTGCAGAATCTAGAAAAGGGCCCTCTAGTTTGTGCCACCATGTGCTGTGCATCATAAATGACCTTCACATCCATCTATTATTAATGACAGATCCCAGACACCACATCCTGAGATGAGAGAGAATAGGATTTGATGCACAAATGGACTGTTTTGGGGGGGAAAAACACAGGATAAATTGCCCATTGCAATCCTTCGATTTTCTTTTTTTTCCCCCTAATTTAAATTACTTTTATTTTAATGTTTAGCTGTAATAGCATGCCAGCTTATATTTAGCTTGTGCACACTGTTTGGAATCAAATCAAACCTGCCTTTGTCATGTTCATCTCATCATTCAGCCATCAAATTTAGATGGATTTGCTTTTGGAGAGACAGAACAATGCAGAAAAGCTGCCCAGATGCACGTTAATCTTGCCAGGATTAACTTTTGGAGGTTTATCGCTGTGGGTTATTAGCTGGAGAAAATAAAACCAATCACACACTAGGTGGAGCCACGTGCACACATTTTTGCATCACAAAGAAAGAAGAGGACAGAACCGGTTTGAAATCCTGAAACCAACATTTATTTCATTGTTTTTTAAACTTCATTTAAAATACAAAATATTTTGCAATATTATATTGTAGAGTAAACAATTTTGACAGCCTTTCATGCTTCTTGTGTAGCTTCAACATTAACCAGTCATATTATATCATATCATATACTGTATATCCTACTGTATGTTCACCAGTAACTAGAACATTGTTTCCAGGGTATTCACACTCCAATCTGCCAGTCCACTTACGTATCCATGCCAGCCATCGTTCCATATGCTCAAAATTAGTTTAATTTTGTTATTTTTTTTGAGTGCACACACTTAAAAGGACGTGTCATTTTCCTGCGACATCTAGTTTAAGACAACAGTTCTCCAGCGTGATGCATTCAGACACCAGATGTTGTAAATTAGATGCATGGAGTGTTTGAAATGACACGGCCTGTTTAATTGGGTGCGTTTTCATAAAAAATACAGAAAATGTGCATGAACTGTCAAAGACAGAAACAATACAGGTGTCACAAGAGCTCAGTCACAAGTTAAATAATCTCCTTTGATACCTGATAGGCTAAAACGTTTGACTTAGCAAATTTCACCTGACGAGTTAAAAAGAAAATAAAAGAAATTTCACACCAAAATGAAAGAGTGAAAACTGTAAATAGTCTCATCTCACGCAATGTCGCTTTTTTTCATTTGTTTTTTTTTTGCCAGCCCCCTACCCATAATGCAGCAGGGCCGACTGAGGTCAAGCTCTCATCTCCAACCTCTACGCTCAGTTCAAGCCAATTATTTACAAAATACAACAGAAATATCTACATGTGGAAAGCCGACACGTTGCAACCTAAAAACTTGATGCAAGTTATGATAAACCTAAAACATGGAAATGTTCTCTGAGAAAAAAAAAGAAGTCGTATCTCCTGCAGGAGCAGGCTGCTTGACACATATGGGATTTATTGACTGTCAATGGAAATAGAAAGCAGTAGTTTACATCACGCACGCTGTAACACAGTAGCATGCATGTGCTGCACACACACACACACACACACACACACACACACTCATGCACCCAAACATTCACACGTAAGCTTCATTCATTTACAGTAATAGAAAACTCACTGAGTGCTGCGCTCAGACGACATATATAAGGTTAAATGCATAAACCAAAGTCACCAGTGTGTTTACCATTTGCAGTGAAACAAGCAATATTTTTCATTCACAAAAACGGATACTTGTTTCCACATTCAGCATCAATTTTCTGACCCCCTTTTAATTTCCTAAGAGCTACCAGTAACAGTGAGTCTGTCCCACACGGTGTGTCTGGTTCCCATTGGCAGTTACCTGGTGAGCAGGTTGGCAGTAGTTTAGTTCCTCCTCCAGATGAAACGAGGTGAGAACGAGGAGAGAAATGAATCATGACCTCAGGTTTCCTATATATTTTTTTTGTTACTATTCCACATATTTCCTTCAGGGGAGATGCTTTTTTTGTGTGTGTTTTTTTTCACGGTTTGTGTACCACTTGAGCTAATGGTAGCTGAATAGCATGATTGTCAACAAGGCCAGAACAATCTACAGCTGGAAATGATTCCTCACAACTATGATGCCTGTGAAATCTGTCATATTCAAAATCCACTTTTAAAACAGTGCCCCTGGACTCCTCATACTGACAACTCAGTGACTACACAGCTTATAACATAGTTTATCTTCATTGTCGCCTGAATCCTGTAGCTTATTTTACATGAACGTTTAATGTAGTTTTTAATACTCACACAGCTGTAACAGCTAGGGTAAAGTTGGGTGGTATTGTCTATGTAATGCGTTCTTTTTTAACCAACTCCTGAATGAAGAGGGATGGAACTCTGTGGATCTAGGTCACTGTTCTCTACAAAGGCACTAGAAACCGTGCTGAGACCTTTTCTCGATCATCAACATCTAAAATATCCAGAAACTACAGTGTGTACTTTCAGTGTAACATATTTTTCTGCCGGTGTAAAGAGCAGAACAGGAGAGAAATGCTATTTAATGGTGTTTAGCTCCGACACAATACCGCGATCATGGAAAACAAAAGGCTCGAACAGTGGCCACGACTCGGGGTGGAAGCACTTGACAATGACACTGGATCAGTCGAGCCCAACGAGAAGCACAGGCTCGGTGGAAAGAAACAGATTGGGAAAAAAAGCGGAAACACAAGCTCGAGAAAACATGAGGCTAAAAATCAGGCCGACTGGAATTCAGTGTGGGAGTTCTGGCTGGCTGGCTGGTGTGATACGGAGTGACCGAACGCTGAGTTCAATGCATTTTCTTGCCAGGTTTTCCAATGACTACAAATAGACATACCTGACCTTGAAATATAGCTTTCTTTCTTATTCTTTTACATATGTACAAACAGTCCGTCTGTCTCAAAAGAAAAAAAAAAAACAAAAGCTAGCTTCTACTTTGAGTCACACACTTAACAGCAGTGTGTGTGAGGACACCGCTGCCTTTTTTTCCTCTATATGATCATACGCCATTTAACACTTTCTGAAAACAACAAAAAAAGGCGGCTGCTTGTAGGCGTGCACCAAATACAGCCTCAACACCTCTGCAACAACTGACACGAGTGTGGTGAGATGCTTAATAGAATCATGATTTACTCCATGCAGATGTTTGTGATCGGGGCGTGTATTCGCCTGCCTTTTGGGTCATGTCCCATCATTTGCTAAAATATATATATTTGGATATTCAGTGTGTTTGAGATCAAATGGCACTAACACACACACACACACACACACACACACACACACACATTTGGCCACACAGTCTGAGTGGTAAAACCCTTCTCTGGTACATTCCTCCTGCTCTTCTATATTGCTTGCTCTCTCCTTGTCCTCGTCACATCCTTCGTTTCACACCTTCTTTGAACGGTCATGGGGGGGTTGTGGTGTCAGTCTTGTCGAGTGTGTGTTCATTGGGAGGTCACAGTGTGACTGTGGGGAGGGGGGGCTGCCGGGGAAGTGGAGATGAGGACGTGTCAGCAGTCTTGCTGACAGGTAGCCATGGCCACCAGAGCGACAGCCACCACGGGGGTAGAAGTTAGGCGTCCACAGAACGACTGTCACCTTAGCAACTGTCACCACGGAGGCGGTCTCCATGGTCACATTTGCCAGG
The DNA here is from genome assembly GCF_022539595.1 of Amphiprion ocellaris. Classification (NCBI taxonomy): domain Eukaryota; kingdom Metazoa; phylum Chordata; class Actinopteri; family Pomacentridae; genus Amphiprion; species Amphiprion ocellaris. The sequence goes on from NC_072786.1 coordinate 7,877,710, forward strand.
GTGACAAGGATGCAGGCCGTAGCAACAGTTGCAGCCAGGGCTGTAGGCCCTTCGTTAGACGAACGAGTTCATGGCGTTGACGGGCGACGGGGCCTCCGAGCTCTCGTTGCCTTCGTGCGTGTCTTTCTCTTTCTTGCCGCTGTACTGGCCGATGAAGGAGCCGTCCTCGTTGAACTGTCCGTCCCCGCCCTCCCCGTAGTCCACCAGGCTGTCGTCGCTCTCGTCGCGGCGCACCGTCCCGTTGGACGGCGTCCGGCTGCCCTTCAGAGGCTTGTGGTCCTCTGTGTCACTGTAAAAGACATTTTAAAGGAAGGTCAGGGAGGAGTGATTCATGCGATTTGCACAACTTTTCTGCCCACACTGAGGACAGGCTCATCAAGCGTTTTACACATTAGCAGTCTGGCTTTTCCACTGCACAAGTATATCCTGATAACGTCACAGCAGCATGTCCTTCTATTGTCTTTCATATGCACATTGTTCAAGCCCACTTCAAAACACATACAAGAGTGGTCACTTTTTCCATTCAACTCAAGGGTTCTCATAATGCACAGAAACAGTATACCTCATGAGGCTGTACTTGTACAGTGGAGGAGCCCAGCTACATATATAGGGCTAGCTATAGTGTTAGTGCTCTAGTGGTTTAAGCCCGGGTGCAATGCTACAGAGGATTTTGCAAATGCGTGCTGTTCAGTCCTTTACCTGCATTAGAATGCAATTTCTGAAGGGATTTCAGTCAATATGCTTCCATGCAATAATCAAAATGCAATTATATTTCTAAAGATAGTCACTGTTACCATTTATATCCTGTTTTTATGCTCCAGTTTTCTATTCGATACTACGCAAGCTCTACATTTGAGATCAGACTGCTTTAACTCACTAAAATAATCAAATTTAATGCATTTAATAAGCAAAACTAAATAAATGAAGCTAGAGTAAGGAAAAGCAATTGAAATTAAATGTAAAATTTCAGTGTTAAGGCACTAACAGTAGTTGCGGTGTTGACTATGTCACAGAAATGACGACGATGCCATAGTCGACCATTTGCGTTTGTTCTTGCCTTTACTTCCACTTGAGTTAGCAACAGCTTAAATACATTTTATTGGTTGTGTGAATTGCATGCTGGTTTAAACCGCATCTCGTCTTACCTCTCCATCGACCTAAAACCCCCGAAAACAGAAAGAAAAAAAAACATGGAAGGACACATGAAAAGCAAATTCACGAGGGTCTACTTTTTCATGTGTTTTTTTTTCCAGACACAGACAATGATTTCATTTGTGCAAGACAAAGCATGCACATGGAAACATTTAAAGCACAATGAAATCCACATTTAAATCTAAAAAATTACAGGACAGCAACTAAATGATTTTGATGTCTAAATGAGGAGTCTTGATTCGTGAATAATATTTCTAGAATATTATGTATATCTAGAAGAAAGATGAAAGCGATGAAAAAACTAAAACTTTTCATGTGTTTTTTCCCCACTTGAACAGTTAGTACACAATCATCTTGTCCAGAGATGAGCTAATTTGTTATAATGGACTTTATTTGCATTATACAAAGCTTGTAGGTGAGTTGGACATTTTAAGAATTACACAATAGTTTGGTTGTTGCCTTGCCTCTGTGTTGTGTTTGGTAATGGAGTCTGGTGGGGAGAATATCTCTGCAGCCTGGTAAAATGCTCTACATACAAACAGGCAAGTCAGGACACAATGAATGAAATAAGGAGAGAAATCTCTGTCTTGATCATATGTTCGACTGTTCTGGCTCACCTGTACTCTCCAAATGTCCCATCATCCTCCTTCATGGGCTGGATCTCTGGGTCTTGGTGAGCATCTTCTTTCTCTTTGACTGTCAATGAAACAGCATTTTCTTTGAAATTTCAACCCATCCATGTTAATACAGCCGTCCATCCATGTTAATACAGTTGTGTGCAAAAGTTTAGATACACTAAAAGATCATGTATATCACAGCAGCCTTGAGTTTCCAGTGACCCCTATGACTGAATGATTTTTAAAAAGTAGAAGTATTCCTTCCTATTTAATATTCCACTAATTTTATGTAAAGTACCAGTTCCACTACTAACAGCCCCAGAGCATAATACTGCCACCACCATGCTTGAGAGTTAGAATGGTGTTCTTGGGGTTAAAGGCTTCAACTTCTCTCCTCCAAACATATCTCTAGTCATTATGGTTAGATGGCATGATTTTTGTTTAATCTGACCACAGAACTTTTCCCCAGAAAGCCCTCGTCTTTGTCCATGTGATCAGAAGCAAACTTCTGTCAGGCTTTAAAGTACTACTTCTAGAAGACAGTCTTCCTTCTTGCATGGCACCACATCAATGGTGATGTAAAACATACTTGACTGGGGTTTGTTCCAGCAGCTTCTAATTCATTGCAGACCTGTTTTTGGTGACTCTTGACCATCCCGACCATGATAGATTGTGTTTTCTTCCTCATTGTGCCATTCACTTCAGATTTACAAACAGTTGTTGCACAGATGATTTCGGCATCGGGAGCTGCTTTTCCAAATCAATCCACCTGACTTGTTCAAGTCAGTGATTTGTATTTTCAGATCTTCACTGAGGTCTTTAGAATCTCCCATTGTAGCATTTGTCTGACGCATGTCTCAAAAGGGCCTCCTAAATTTAGGAGTCATCAGCTGTAGTCAATTGTAATCACTCAAGAGAAGTTAAGAGGTCACTAAGAAAATTAAATAAACACAACTGTTTACATCATCAAAACTTATCATTAAAGTGACTATATGTATATTTTTGATGCAGCAGATCATTTTCCCAGAAGACCTAGAATAAATGGATGAAAGAACCAAAATTTATGATTGTTTTGTGACAAAGATTCATGCGTTTCAATGATTCAATCATAGAAAATGAAGAGTTATAAGAGTCACTGGAAAACTCAAACCTGCCATGATATGCATCATCTTTCTAAGTGTATGGAAACTATGCTCACAACTGTAAGCTTGTACTCAAATTGCATCCAGACAATGTGTGCTTTACCTGGATATTTGCCTCCCTTGTTTCTCTTGATGAAGCACACTATGAGAAGCACCAGGATGAGGAGCGCGATGGCACACATGAGTCCAATAAACCAGCCCTGGGTGGCGATGTCTACCTGCCGGCTGGGTACAGCTAGACAAGGGGAAGAAATAAATAGAAACGAGTAATCATCTGTAATTCCAAATTTAAATTGAGGTTGCTAAAACGATGGAACTGTTCTCTTCATGCTGAGCAACACAGATGAACACAGGAACTGTAATGGAATTTTAAAATGGATTGTTATGCAATAATTATTTGGGCACTGGAGACACAACGCCAAAAAGAAAAGAACAAAAGAGTTAAACAATGGACCTATTAGTGGTGGTTACAAATGACATGCAGTAGACCGACTGAAGGCGACTGATGAATCCGACAAAAACACGAAGCAGGCAAAAATAAACACAAAGACCATCTATTCTGAGGCATGCCGCCTCACCTGGCACTGTAACCAACACTTCGTCAGTGCTGTGGACTGTTGGGTCAGCTGCATCTTTAGCTACCACACGCACCCTATAGGACATCCCCGGCTTTAAACCTTTTATCATATGCGAGTGTGAACCATTTACCATCTCCTTTTTCCAGTCCTCTTTACCTAGAATTGACGCAGTGGATGAACAGGAATTAGATTCATGGGCACCACTGAGAAAAGTAGCAATTTAAATGATTTGAATAAGATCTCTTAAGATAAAATTAACACAGATCAGAGCGATTCAGTGACAGACAAACAAGGCATGCACTGATGTTTTAAGAAACGAAGAGAAGCCTTACTGTTTTCTACAATATACTCCACATAAACATTTTTATGGTGTCCAAAGTATTCCCAAGTGATCACTGCACCGTCCTCTGATACAGATGTGTTAACTGTACCGAATGCAGGGCCTACAGGAGGCACTGAGCACACAGGAGAGACAAGAAAATATGTTTTCATTAATATTAAAAAGAAGGTACCATTTTCACAATGTCACCTGAATTTTTTACTTATTATATCACCTTAATCTGGAAAAATACATTTGAAAAAGGGAGCTAAAGTATCACTATCCATATCAATCACCTATAACATTTCCAGGACAATTTACCAGCATGCCAGTGCAATATATGGAGTTCAGGTCTTTTCATTACATCTGGGTTTGACATGTGAATTTAACAATCCTGACTGGAAACCAACTCATTCATTTTACCAAAAATGTTCCTGGGAGAGAATAAACTGTACATCCGCCACACCAGACTCTCCAAATACAAACAATTCAACAAAACAATACCACAATAACTTGCATAAAGTAACACTCATGTCACATATCAGCTTTGTGACTATATAAAGTATCCTTTGTTTACCTGAATTTATTTAATCTCTCTTTTAAGTAGTTAACTGAAGGAGCCTGCCCTACATTCTCTGTAAGTTCATTCTATGCAAAAGCATGAAGTGTAAATAACACTTAAATGGAAAAATAATCAAGGATTTCCTCTGAACCCCAAGCAAGTTTTTATAAATCTTCCGATGGACCAGCGTGAGTCGTTCAAAGACTGTCGAAAAGTTTCAAATCCAACGATTCTTTTTGTTTTTATAGTTCCTCTCTCTGCTAAATGGTGTAATTTTGGTGCTTTAAAAAAAAATTGCACGTCTTTAATGCCCTCCGGTGGATTTTGGGACCCAGAAGGTTCATTTATACCTATTTGTTCCAAAAGATTACAGGTGCAGCTATGCAATCATATTTTTTGAACAAGTTTAAACATCTCAATCATGTCATCTCTAAGTCCCTAGAATCTTAAAGTAGGTCACTGTAATTAGAAAAAAAAACAATATATGTTCAAGTTTTGTTACATAAGAACAAAAAATGTACACATTACTGTTGCTTGAGCAGCCAAAGTATAGTCCAAAATTACAAAGAGGGACCTCAATGCATTGTTTTTTTTTTTTTTACCAGTTAGACTTTTCTGCCACAATATCAAAAACAGGTCAGTTGAATGCTACAAAAATGTCCACCTCAGTACAGACTGCAATGAAAGAGAAATATTGTCCGAACTTTAAAAGTGTTCACAAAACAATTAAAAAATAAATCCATATGGTTAGTTTATTGCCATTACTTTATTTCATGCGTGTCAAGACAACTGCTAAAATTCTCTTTAATCATTTAGTTTCTCTGTTTTGACTTTAACAGTGAACCATTAGCTGAGGTGGACCATCTTTGCAGCACACAGTTCGTGGTAGATATTTGGGGAGGCAGTGAGGGACGTGGGGAGTGCTTGTACCCTTGTGAAACGGGGAATGCAGAGACTGAGTGATGGGGGAAGTTGGGTGAGGGGGCTCTGTGGGGCCTGAAAGAACACGGAAAAGAGTGAGACAACACACATACACACCACAGCGGACAACACACAGCACTGGCAAGCAGAGATTAAACATGTTGCAACACCTCTCAGATCCTGAGATTCAGAGTTAAACACCTGGTTCAGCGTTGGATCCAAATAAATGAAACAGAGTAGCTCTGAATCATAACACTGCAGCATGCATAGTTGGTTCCTTTGAATTTCTACTTTATAAGCACGATAAATCCATCAGTTTATAGCATCAGCAGCTAAATAAAATCTGTTAGCACTCTAATGGAACCGACACATTCATAAGCATCATGCAGGAGGGTTTCATGATTTTCATTTGTAGAAGGCAAATGCAAAAAAGAAAAAGGCTGCAAGCACAGTTAATTTTAATGCTGAAAATCCGTAGGTTTTACACTATGTTACAATACAGATCAGCCTATTCTTGAAGAATAGGACACAAGCACGGTTGCTTGCGGATGCCATGGAAGTCTGTTACACTTAAATCCTGTTTAGTCACATGAGGAGTTTGCAAACTTAGTAACATGCAGGGAAACGTGAGACTATTACAACGTCTTTGCTAAGGTTGTTTTGGTTTCTATTATCTGTAATTTGCATGCAGATACTTCCAGTGGCAAACTTGGGTTACCTTTGCCCGTCTCTACAGTGGGCTGAGTACGAGCTTCAGAGAGAAGAGAAAGAGAAAGAGAAGGTGTGAGATGTCGAGTGAGGAATGCAGTAGATTCTCCTCCTGGCTGTATTTTTTATAGACATCCTGTGATGCCCTTATTGAGGCTGCTGATATAAGACTTTGACCTTTTCTTTTTATTGTGCCTTTAATTTGCTGCCATATCTGTAAGTTTGTGTACATAGGACTCACTTGTGTCCATGGCTGTGGAGGCCTCTTGTGTGATGTCGGGGCCGGGACCCTTGATTGTTCTTGCACTTAGGTAAAACTTGTAGAGCATGCTGGCGTTCAGGTTGCCCAGGGTAATGGTGGTTTCATTTGCAAGGAAGGTCATGACCTTTACTGGTCCCAGTTCACTAGTGTAGTTGACTGGAGAGACAAAAAAACAGTCAATGATGGAAAAAGAAAAGATGGGATTAAAGCAGATGGAGCAAGAACGTGCAACAAAACTTTTGAATTGCACAAATGTGGCATATTTCTATTACACTACACACGTAGTCCAATTATGAGCTCTCGTATGATTTTATTATATGTTCAATTTGTTCATTCTACATTACTGCATTTGTGTTTCATGCTTTTGTACAAGTTGCATGAAGTTCCAAGAAAAGGAGGCCAAAGGAAAGGACCTTAGGTCCACCTAAAATGATATGTTTTCATCCCCAGAGGGCTTTTTGTCTTTAGAAAGTTCAGGCAAGTATCTCTTATGCAGTATTCAAAGCTAAGATCACTCGGTTAAACTTACAAAACTATAGATTCTGGCCAATTAAAAGGATTTCCTGAGTTTCTGTTCAGGAAATATGTTCGAAAGATAGAAGGTGAGACCTCTAACCCCAAGAAAACCGTAACTACTGTCAAGCATGGTGGTGGTAGTATTATAACACTGTTACATTTATGCTTCTCCTCTTGAGAATCTGGACAAACTCTGCTTTTCTCCATATTGTATGCAATTATTACAGCACTTTTTCATGACACCATCAGTCTACAGCTACCTGGTTGGTATTTGAGTGTGTATCCAGCGAGGCGACCATTGTTGTTCGTTGGTGGACCCCATTCCAGAGTGAGGGAGTCCATACCATGGTTGACCACATTCAGAAAAGAAGGTTGCTCTGGAACTGAAAATACAACCAGAGCCACAGTCAGAGTCTGTTGAATGAAGGCCCATTTGGTACATTCAGAGTTCAATATATCGTATCTGTGGATGTGGAGCCGTACATGGACCTGTTTGATTATTAGGGCTTCTATGAGATTTCAATGGCATACAGAAGGTTGCTGAGGGTTCCAGCTGCTAGGGTCCAGCTATATGTTTGTTAGGGAGTGGAACATGATCTATGAATGCTATGGGTAGTTCCTCTGGAGATTTTCAGAGGTTTGACTAGTTATTGGAGCAAGTGTCACAGCAGTGCCAATCATTGCTTGAGTAGCAGTCATGGTATAGTAGGTATTAATGGTGGAAAAATACTTATATAGCAATATTGTATTAAAGAGCCCATATGAAGCACATTTACAGATTTTGAATTTTGCTTTGAGGATCTACTACAATATCTTTCAGCGCTTTAATGTTCATAAAACAGCACATCTTTTTAACCTTTTATCTGAAATGCTCTGTTTGCTCCTGTCTCTTTAAGGCCTTACCACAAAAAAGCCTGCCTTGTTTGGACTTTTCAGACTTCATGATAAGGAGAAGCAACAAGGTTAGGTACAGTAATTCTATATCTCTGATTATAGAGATGTAGCACTGGCAAAAGGGACTCTACTGAGGAAATAATGGTAGACTGCGAAGAGGCTTCTTTCTTTCAAATAATCCATCAGGTAGGTGTTAGGCAAATGTGTTACATGGTGACATAAATACGTAACAAGAGGAAAATCCTGTATGTCAGACGAGGTGTCACAGACAGGTAAAGAATAGTATTTTCTGGGGTGGAAATAAATTTTTTGCATTCACTTCTGGAGTTTCAGATCTTTTACATGCACGGAAAAGCCGCTATATACCAGAATAAAGCAAAGGGGAAAATGCAGAAAGCATAAAATGGGTGTTTAACACTCTCAGTATGGTTAGCAAATATTATGATTTTCTGTTGTGTGTGCGAGACCATATTTGTCAGCCCCTTTATTTTGTAATGAAATGAAAAAAATCCAGTATCCGCAGCCATACACACCTCCCTCTGGTGTCTCAAAAGTCTTGCTAGGGCTGGGGGGCCCTTCCCCTTTGCTGTTAAGGACCTTGACGAAGAGGCTGTAGACGCTGTAAGGCTGGAGGCCTGGCAGACGTCCCTCACTACGGTTCCCACTGAAAGATAAAACCTGCTCCTCCTGCTTGGTCTCCTTTTCTGTCTCCTGTAAGCCACGCTCGCGACAGTAGTATACCTTGAGGAAACACATTAAGTGTTTATGCTTAGTCTGAAATGCGGCAGTTGAACCATTTTTCCCTCACCAACACAGATGCCTCAGCAAAGAGGCATTCTAAAAAGACAGCATGGGAAAAACGTGATAATACCACCTATAAGCCAATATGACAAGATTATTACAAGCCTGGCTTAAGGGTTGCATATCCACAGCCTCAAAATATTGACTGAAGTAAGCACTCATTGCCACCAGTTCACTAGAAGAACTCTAGACAGGCTGTCTGCCCTTCTTACTCAGTTTTTGTTTCTTTTTTTGAATTTTGATTTTTAAAATGACAACAAATGGTCACAATGAGGCTAAAACCCTATTATTTCATTTTGCATTGCTTTTATTTACTTGAAAACACTGCAGATATGGTCTGTTGTAACTTTGTATCACACGGTGCCACAGTAATAAGGGACTAATAGGGAGACTTCTGGGTAAAACAAAGGATTTCAGTTTGGTTTGTTGGGAGGGACCAAGCTGCACTGAAGGGATTATATGTACAAACATTTCTTGAAACTGAAATCAGTGCTGTCTCAGCTTATTTTCTTGCTTTTCTACAAAGTCATATTTTAAGAGAACTTCAGCTACATGTACGAAATAAATGTGCAGTGAACTCGGCAACTGATAATCTCAAGCCAGCAACAACATGGCCTTCAGGAGAAATTTTACACATTTAAGCAAAGCACTTCCTTTATATGCACTCATTTCTAATTGCAGCTGCTGAGAGGCGGGTTTTGTGTGTGTGTGTGTGTGTGTGTGTGTGTGTGTGTGTGTGTGTGTGTGTGTGTCAACTCCCCATTGGACAGTTAGGACAACCAATCATTTTGGGCTTTGTGTATAAAGAGAAGGTGTTTTTGCTCATTGTGTAAAAACCTGTTGGGGAGTTAGGTGCTGAACCAAAGGGGCTGAATGGGGTTTTTATTGCATCAATTAGTATTTAGATGGAAAAGGCTAAACCAAAGAAGCATGCAGGGTTTAAAAAAATCTTACAGAATGCTTTCAAGTTTGCTCGACATACCTGAATTTAGTGTCGTCTCTTAAGCACTAATTTGTGGGGCAAAGCAGTGCTGTTTCCCTACCAGATACAACCGAGAAAAAGCTGAATAAATGAGCAGCTATCAAATAATACCTTGTATCCCTGTAGTTTTCCTCGGACTGAGGGGAAAGCTACAGGCTCCCAGTGCACTTCTGCGAGTGTGCTGCTGTGAACCATCACACGAACACTATCAGGAGCAGACAAAGGCACTGCCAAACAGAAAGACACCAAAATGTTAACCAGAATATAAGCTCAGGTGTGTGACTTTATGCCTGAGTAACCTAAAATTTGCATTCAATTTCATCTTTCTTTATGATTTTCCACATTCATGATAGAGAAACTGAGTTAGATTCAGCATAAAATCCACTCACAGTCTTCTCCAGAGTACCCAATCACGACTTCAGGGTCAGGTCCGCTGCCGTAATCATTTAGAGCCTGGACTTTAATCTCGTAGGGCACGTAGGTCGGAGTTCCAGAGACAACAAACTGAGAAACGTTGGCCACGTTCTTTGATGACCAGTTTTCTTCTATGTCCTTCTGTCTCCACTGCACTTTGTACTCCAGACCGGGCCCATTGGACTGGAATCCTGTCAGCGGCTGCACAGACAGTCATTTGAATTATTTATTCCCCTAAAAAACAACAGTTAGATAATCCAACGTCTTCATATTAAATGAATAATGACTGTTTTTAAAGCCCTGGGTGTGTCTTATGAAAGCATGGGGCTTCCAGTATATTCTGTCCTCACACTATTATTATTATTAGATTTAAAATCAGCTGAGAGCATCCAGCAATCAATGAAATCCATCTTACTGTCCAGGAGATGACCAGGTTGCCTGGCTCCAATCCCACTCCATGAACATCTGATGGGTTTTCATCAGGAGCTGGGAAAAGCAAAGAATGACAGGGTCAGTCTGAATATCTTAACAACACAACAGTGCATTATGTATTTTCTGGAAGGTGACAAGGTTTTTACCAGCAGGGTTGGTTCTGTACTGCCGTGAGGGCTGGCTGGGCTCACTGTAGCCGACATTATTCAGAGCCCGCACTCTGAAAGAGTAGTAGACGTACGGAGAGAGGTTTAACTGAGCCGTGGTGCTGGTTCCGGCAACTTCTGTCAGGTTGATCCAAACTCCAGGTTCGTGGAGCAGATCCTCGTATTGGATCAAAAACTCTGCGGAAGGTGAAAGACACTTTTGGTCATGATAATATAACAGTTGATGCACCTCCAAAAAACTAACTGTACCTCAACCTTCTGTGCCTTCTGGTGATTCTAACTTGGCAAATTTGAAAAGTGGGGATTCAGTTTTGATTTTAGCTGTAAGATCAACAGTGGACAAATGTGGCATAGGTCGCATTTCATACTCTGTGTGGGACTGTTGTGTTCGTCTCCTGGGGTCCAGGTGAGCTGAACGGTCCTCTCTGTTTGGTCAGTCAGTTCCAGGTCAGCTGGAGAGTCAGGTTTCTCTGCGAACACATGGAGAAACTCAGGACCACAGAAAAACTTGAAGTTCCTATTAAAGTCAGCAACCCCTTCCTACTGTTTCAGCAGAAAAATTGACTCTGATATTACATCTTTAATATAAAGAAAAAGGCTGTTGCGTAAATAAAGTGTAGAGTAATTTGTTTGGATGCAAACTGAACCTTTTGAGCTTTAGTCTGGCTTTTGTTGTCAGGACCTTAAGGACTTTATATGACATTTACTTGCTTATTTTAACTTTAAACACCTTTAATATTTCATGACAAAAGCAAAAAGTGCTACATGACCTCTCTGAGTAAAGGCATCACATCTGAACGTTAATCTAAGAACACATCTTCAATCAGCAACACACCAGAGTCAGTTTGCAAAAAAGTGTTTTGTGAAGAAAATTTAAGTTGCATTGAAATGATTCCTCATTTTGTGCAAAAAACACAAACATTTGCACACCCACACAAGTGTTTCCACTGCTGGTTGATTAGACCTCTGAACGAGACGTCAGTCAGTCCGTCCACACCCACACATGTGCCCTGAGGAGCTCTAATCAGGCAGGTGAAGTGAAAACACCTGTGTGGGTGCACCATACTGCTGCTCTGTTTCAAAAAAACTGGTGTTCAACGGTAGAAGAAAACTCAACTCAAAAAATGATAGAAAATGGAACACAACAAGATGTAGAATGGAAAAATGAAGAAAATGGAAACGGCGGATGCTGCAACATGCTATACTGTTGACATGGCTTGTTTACCGTAGACAATTGCCGGAGTAGGAGTCGCCTCTGATAGCGAGTAGCAAGAATAAAGTGTAAGAAGAGGTTCGGATGTTAGTGGCAGACATTTTAGAAGCAGCAGAAAAAATCACAGTGATTATAGGGTTACATCTGAAGGCTGAGGACTGAACTAGCAAGAGAGATTGAAAGCATGTTGAGCATAAAGCTGGAATTTTCAATTTAACCTGCTACTTCACCATGGTAACTACTACTGCACAGCTAACCTGCTCTGGATGAGGTTCTGTTCAGGGTTTGGGATTTTCATCAGTTCTTTTCCAGCTAATGGATTATGTCATATATGGAAACCTTCTGAACCATACATCCATAAAGTGCATCACATTGCCCCAGGTTCTTACATGCATTCAGCTAGTGGTGCAGAAAATGCACAAACATGTTTAATACTTGGTCCTGATTCACTGGCAAGTCAGTTTTACACTTCTGGCACTGCAGCTAATAGAACACAAATTAGAAAATGGTATTTATAACAGAACATTTAATTAATGATATTAATTTTTACCTTGATTTGGCCAAAAACTAAAGTGATTTTCATGTTTTCTTAATTATGAGACAGCGTCAAAGCTATCATGCTTTAATGAATTCATCTAATGGTTTAATATGCAGCTGTCGTGTGAAATAAACAGCTGCAACAGTTGAGTACACCACCTGATAAAATAAACATCTTACATAATTAAAACTTTAGCAACAGTGGCCTGTTTTGCGGGAACGCAGACAGAACTTGATGAAGAAAATCTCGGTCAACCAAGAAAGTTGCTAACCACCCAAAATCTGATTTGGGTTTTAGATTTTGTTGATCTAGCTAACTCAAAGAAAGCCTGGCTATGTCAAACGTGCTTCATAGTACACCCCTTAGAACAGGGTTTATAATCTGAACAAAGAATAAAAGCAGGATAATGAGACAAGGGCTCGTTAATACAGTCAGATATAAAAATACGAACATAATTGCAGGAATCTCTTTGTGTGATTTCGGCACTGAAAAGGACAGTAAAACTTTAAATGCATCAAGGTGTGAACGTACCGACAACAGTCAGCATGGCGCTGGCTGAGTCCTGATCCAGGGTTGTGTTCATGATGCAGGTGTAAGTTCCCTCGTCCTCATCGGTCACGTCTTTGATGATCAGACTGTCCGTGTCCACCTCAAACCTGCAAGTATAACCGAGCGACGTGACTTTTACTGAATCACCTCAGTGTGAAGATTTAACATGTGAATCTGGTTAAAACTATCTCAGGGTCTGAGGTACCTCTCGTCGTCTGGCAGCTCTCCTTTGTCTTTGAGCCAGGTCATGGTGGGAACAAGAGAAGGGTCGTGTTTGACTTTACATTCAAACACGGCGCTCAATCCTCTCTGCACCACCTTGTACTCCGGCTGCTTCAGGATACGAGTGGGCTCTGAAAGACATAAAAGGAGTTGACAGTGATAAATAATACAAATTGATGACGTAAGAGCTGAAAAGGCCTAAAATATCATCTGAGCTATTTTTAATAGAACAAGGCCCAGGTCATACAGAATATCGAAAGTAGAATTCTATTGATTCAACTGATTGAGTCAACTTGTACAACATTTTTTTAAGTGCCCACAGTTGTTCTCAATATTGGATACTATAGATGTTTTACCACTTCCTGACCTGTGTATACACAGCCTGCAGTTCAGCCGAATAGCCCCTGAGTTTTTCAGCTTTTTGGTTCTACAGAGGACTTTTTGTGTATTTTACAGAATGTGGTTAGTAAAAATTGTCAATTTTTGCAAATTTTAAAACAAGACATGTAAAAGTAAAGTGATTTTGATGAAATATCGCATTTGTGACACCCGTCACACGATTCATTCAGCGACAGTCAGAAAGTTAAAAAAAAATCCAAGTATTAAAAAAAAACAAAGCAACTTTTATTTATTTTTATGTATTTTACAGTCTCCAGCTCTGACAAATAGTCTCACTTTATTTGCCTTTTTAAAAAATTTTTCTTTTCTGTTTTTTTATTTTATATTTTGGTTAAGATAACATGCCTTTGAAACTTGCTGGCAGGTTTTGGGGTTCAGATGGTTAAGCTATGTCCTAAACTCTGAACCTGCAGTGAATGTGTCAAATATGTAATTATGCTGGAAGATAAGCAAAACTTTTTGTCGTTTTTTTTTTTTTAGCTGAAAACAAAACAAAAAAGGTAACATTTTAGTCTTGCACAGGTTCGGTGAGATAGGCTGAAACCAACCACTTTTAACATTATCTGACTTGTGATCAGTCCATGCTGACCTTTAACCTCCAGGAAGACGTGGTTCTCCTTGATCCCCAGGTTGTTGGTGGCAATGCAGGTGTACTTTCCGCTATTCAGCGGCTGGGCCACATGGATTTCCAGTGTACCATCCTCATGGATGACGTATGGGTCACTATTCTTGATGCTGATCTGACTGTCTTTGAACCTGCATAGAAGGAAGAAATAAGACAGACTTGGTAAAGTGCATTTTAGCTTTGACAGAAAAGTGTACATGGAAATGTTTCTTAGGAATAAAAAAATTCAAAAGTGACATACTTTCTAAAAATGGTGTTGAATGATTAAAATGAATGATTTAAAAAAAATGTTTAAAGTCAAAAGCAAGACGTCACCATGTGATTGTTGGTATTGGAGAGCCAAAGGAGGCACAGTGCAGTAAAGCAGGGCTGTTGGTGATGACCTGGTACACTCTGTTGGGTGGAGTGAGAACCCTTGGAGGTTCAGCTGTTGGGCAAAAACAAACATTTAAATTACCACTTGCTTTATTTCCCCCATCACACAGTGGCCTGAATGTCCAAACTGTGCAGCTAGACTGTTCTCCACATTAATTCTAAATAAGATGATGCAGCATCAGGGTGAGGGAACCCTAATGCTGCTGAAATACGCGTTAACTCACCAAGAACACTGACAAAAGCATTAGCCATCAGGTAGCCAAACGCATTGGACGCATTACACTGGTAGACAGCGCTGGACCCTGACTGCACGCTGCTGAGGATCACAGTGTCGTCGTCCACTTTGCGACTGTGGTCTTCCGGAGCATCTAGAACAGGATAGACAGAAAATATTGTAAAAATCACTGAAAAACGTCTCCATACACCACTCTCCTGTGGCTCTACTAAACAACTACTGGAACTAGAAGCTCAGCTCAGTTGCAACACTGGAAGTTTTTATGACTTTTATATAGAAATAATCATAAATGTACTGTAGTCAGTTTTTGAAAACTTGGTCTCATTTTACTCACTCTCTATGGGAACTCCATTGACAAACCAGCTAATCTGTGGTTTGGGTTCTCCGCTAACTCGACACGTCAAGATGCCAGTTTCATTCGGAGCGAGGATCAGGTTCCGGGGAGCGCTGACCCAGAATGGAGCAGCTAGGGATGGTGAACAGGAATGAAGAAACACAGTGAGATGAAATGAGTCAGTTAAGCTGGTTTGTAAAATATTTTTTATTTTGACATTTAATCTCTTTATGTGCCCTGAATTTGGAGATGAAACAGTTGACAGAACAGAAAAATAACTGAAAATGGGTTTGACTGTCTTGTCTTGTCTGGTTTTATACGACAGCAAGAAACAACAGCATCTTTGGATTTTGAACTGTCTGGAAATTGGAATTTTTGGGTAATTTTATGAACCAAATTATTTTTTTATGAGACAGTACTTCCAAAGAACAAGTCAGTTTGCTAAATTATTTGGTTATAATCATAATCCTGATACTACTACTACTGAAAAAAATGATTAATGATGATCAGAATAAAACATCTTTTTGGCACAAATAATGGATCAAGACACAAATATGCACTAAATGAAAATATTACTTAGTTGTATTAACCTATTTCAATTAATGCACTAAAAATTTAAGTAGCACAAGGACAAATAAGAGTTTTCTAGAAATTCTATAAAGGTAATGCCAGATGTCACAAAATGCAGCTCATTTTTTTCCCCTAATTATATTATTTTAAGATTAATGAGTGTTTTCCTGCATTGGTTTCTACAGTATAAATGTTTGCTTGTTTATGATAGATTTAGAGAAAAAAAAGAAAGGAAATAAAAGAAATACTCAGGATATTTTTCCACTATGTGCCATTAGAGTGGCTTGTTCAAATATTTAAATAAATTAATAATAAAAAGCTGTTAAGTTCTACCAAATCAACCATATGATATCCCAGCTGGTCTACATACCATTCACCGTGACCTTTATGATGTGGTGCACAGTTCCCAGATTGTTTGTAGCCGTACAACGGTAAGCACCACCATCAGCTTCATTCACGTCAGAAATCTTCAGCGTCTTCTTAAAGTTGTGAAAAGACGTCCTGCTGCTTGGCAACTCACCTCCATCCTTCTGCCAGGAGATATCCGGAGTGGGCCTATCATAGAAACCGAGTTAAAAACTTAAATTTCAAGTCACTGGTTTTTGCTTATGACACTGTAACAGTTGACAAAGGAAACACAGACCTTTAAAATGAGACAAATTATGAAGCTGGTTGCGGCACGCGTCAACTTACAAGCCATCAGCGATGCATTCTAGCTCCAGAGTCTCTCCTCTCAGAACCATCTGGGTGCTGGTGGTGCCAAGAGGCAGCATAAAACCAGGGCGACGCTCCCCCTCTGGGCTGCCTGAAGACGTAAGGACATAAATCAGCATCAGACCACAACACTGGACCTGATGGATGTTGCTGCCACAAAGTTCACTAAAGAGGAAGGAAATGGAAGTGAAACTGTAGCCTCAGGGGGGTCATTAACATTCTTGTGAAGGACAACGGTAGAGTAGGGGTCAATGTACAGTTGTGAGCAAAAGTTTCAATACACTTGTAAAGACCATGCATGTGATTGTCTGGAGTTTCCAGTAACTCCTATAACTCTTAATTTTATATGGTCGAATGACTAAAACACATGCGCCTTTGTCACAAGAAAACAGTCATGCATTTTGGTTCTTTTGTAGGTTTACTATAGGTCGAGCAAAGTCTGAGGAACTCAGCACAGATCTGAAAAAGCAAATCCTTCATTTGAACAAGTCAGGAAAGTCACTTGGAGCCATTTCAAAGTGGCTACAGATCCCACAATCAGATGCAGTTGTGTCGCTGCCACTATCGGGAACAAAACACCAACTATCACCTGCTGTTGAGAGACAACTGTTCAGGATGGCTAAGAGTCAATCAAGAATCACCAAAAAGCAACTCTGCAATGAAGAGAAACTGCTGGAACAAGTACCAGTCAAGTGTGTTTTACATCGCCATTGACTGACAGGCTGCCATGCAAGAAGGAAGCAGCACCTTAAAGCTAAACTGAAGCTTGCTGCTAATCACATGGGAAAAGAAAAGGCCTTCTGTAGGAAATATCTGTGGTCAGATGAAACAAAAATAGAGCTAATTGGACACAATGTTCAGAAATATGTTTGGACAAGAGATGAAGCCTTCAACCCCAAGAAAACCATACCTACTGTCAGGCTGCCAGTGGAACTGGTGCTTTACACAAAGCAAATGGAATAATAAAGAAGAAGGATTATCTCCACATTCTTCAGAAAAATCTAAAATCAGCCAGAAGGTTGGGTGTTCCAATAAGACAATAACCCCAAACACCAACAAAAGAAGCGGTAAAGTCAGGCTAAATTTAAGGTTTGAGTCTTAAACCCCATCAAGGATTGTGGTGAAGAAACAATTCTGTCAGAAAGCCAACAAACTGATTTGAACTGCACTAAGTCTGTCAAGAGGAGTGGTCAAAGATGCAACCAGAAGCTTGTGGACGGCTACCAAAAACGCCTAGTTGAGATGAAAATGGCCAAAGGACATTTAATCAAATATTAGCAGTGCTGTATGTACATTTTTGAACCAGGAGATTTTGTCATTTGTGCAGAAGACCTGTAATGACAACAACACATCTGCTTCAAAGATTCCAATGTTGAAGATTCAGACGTATAGAAGTCATTCCAAACTCAAGACTGCCATGCTATACAGGGTCTTTAAAACTGTATGTAAACCTTTGGTCACAATGGTACACTGCTGAGTTTTTGGTTATTTTGCCATAGTGGAGAGAAGGGACAGGAAATGAGTGATGATGAGCCAGCACAATATTAAAGCAAGACGGTTTTGTTTGTTTTTCTCCTATACACAGCATGAGCATTATCTTAGAGAACGAGGGAGCAAGAAGAATCTCCCTCAGTGAGATAGCCGTCTGTTTGTTGCTATGGCAACACTGAGGCTCTTTGCAGAGAACAACCCCCCAGCTACACTCATACGTGCACATCCTTCAGAAGTTCCTCATGGAAGCGTTTAGGTTTCCTCATTACTTTGCAGAGAAAGGTCAGAAAATAACATTTCATATGGTGGAAGATGAGCCACTATATTAGGATAATGATGTTTTCATTTGAAGCCATTGTGGATAATGACATAAAGTTTGATCGTTCTAGGGGAGTTGCAGTTGCGCATGCTTTAAGGCTTCTTCTACCATGTAAGCTGTAATATATCAGCTATATTAATGGGTACAGTTGATTTTTTCATGCATAATAGTTTTTATACTGACTAAAGTCATGGGTTTGTCTGATGTTGTCTATCCTTCAACCTTCAATTTGCATATGAATGAAACAGGAGCAACCTGGGGAGAATGTGTTAATATAATTAGAGGAGAGGATTAAGTTCAAGATGTATGTTGGATATGATTATGCCGGGGAGTAAAAACGGGGTCGGATTCACACTGAAGGGGCTGAATTGGGGAATAAGCCAGCAGCACTCACCACTATAGAAATCAGTGATATTGTATAAAGCAGCCACAGTCGCATTTATGGTTTCCACTGCAATACAACAGAAAATCAGAAGCATGCAAAACTAGGAAATGAACAGCTTTTTTCTTTACAATGACCTTTTTTCCTGTACATTAACCAATGCATTAACTTGTCGGAATGCATTTTTAATACAGACTAATGGGGACAGATTGACTGCACCACTGTATACCGAGCAGTAGAGCTGCAACAATGAATCAATTAGCAGTCAACTATTAAACGAATCGCCAACTGCTTAGATGCCTGATTAATCAGTTGGAGTAATTTGCCAAGAAAAAAAATGATAGATTCTGTGATTCCAGCCACTTAAATGTGAATATTTTCAGGCTGTGGATAAAACAAGACACTTATGGATGTCGTGACATTTTAGAGACCAGACAAGTGATCAGTTCATCAGGAACAGATAACTTAAAAGTGAAAATAATTGCTTGTTGCAGCCCTGTGCAGCATTGTGACAGTGTAATATGGCCATTGTAAAATCAAATATTGCTGAAAGCCCTCTATAAAGCCAAGAAAAGGTGGTAAACGGGAAGAAAAGCAACTAAAATTCAGCTAAATCTACTGCATGAGCAGCATAAGGAAATGAAACTAAGGAGTAAAACAAGATCCACAAATGTTAACTATTGATTAAAAATACAAACACTGAAATATGAGAACTTTTTGACTCGTGGCATTAGCTGCCTTTTCCAGCTCCTGTGTCTTCACTTACTGTCCAGCACAGTGACTGAAATGGGCTGTTTCTGCTGGATGGTCTGCGTATGGGGGAAACGAGCGTAACAAATGTAGTCACTCCTGGTGTCTTCTGGGAGGACATTGGAAAAGTACAAGTCTCCATTCAGGGCCTGGGACACTCGTTTATCCAGGGGCAGCCTCTGAAAATCTGATATATGGGGACAGCGAAGAAGTAATTAATGCATATAGCTTGTTTGATTCAGTTTGACAAGAAAAAGATATTTTCTTTTCCATAGGGTCAATGAATTATGCAATCAATCCTATTTAAAGATAAATAGATATGAGAATGAAAAGGGTTCATAAATGCATAGTGACTCAGTGCAGCTGTTTGTGACTTTCTTATGTCCTTGTATGTGTGCAGTTATGTATACATGCACATGACTCACTGTTATCCATCCAGAAGATGACAGGAGGAGGTAACCCTGCAGGGGGTCGGCACTGCAGCACGAGGGAGACCCCCATCTGCACCACGATGGCCTCATTTCTCTCCTTCGACCATAAGGGGGACCCTGTGAGTCACAAACACCACAAAAACAGATACTGAGGATAACATCATTCATACTTTACTGTATTAAGTAGTATTTGGAGCCCTTGCGCTCTATTTTAATTTCTATGTGGAAATAGTGTAATTGAAAAGAGTTAAGTGTCTTACTGGACTGTCGGATGATGATGTTATTGGACACAGCGGTGCCGTGCTCGTTGTGAGCTGTGCACTGGTACGTTCCCTCATACGCTTCGGCCTTCTCCTGGCTGATGTCAATGACCAGAGTTCCCGAACCGGGCTTCATTAAGACTTTGGAGTCTTTCTCTACATCAAAGTGGCTCCCGTTTCTCGTCCATGAAAAGCTGGAATCGACAAGAGCAACAAATATTTATTTTCCAATTGAGCAATAAGAGGGAAACATAAAAAACAGTAATGGATGCGGTTTAACTCATTTCTTTAAGCATTAGGCGTCAATTTAAATTTTTTTTTTTAAATTACACTGAGGTCCTACAATGTCAAAAAAACTATTAAATATTAATATTTTTTTCACTTTCAATAACTTGTCTATTTTGATCAACATAAGTCCTGATCATAATTACCAAATATTCATTAAGTTTTAGAATTTTAACCCCTTAAATGCCAGTTTGTTTATATGATGTCATTGTTGTTTTTTATATTAAAAAATGTGCAAAAATGAAAATTTTGAAGCCAAAGATGAAGAGTGAGAGCCCCTTTGTCATGATATATGGGCAAAGGGATCAATAATAGCATTTATAATGGATTTAAGTGGTGACAATTTACCAAATTTTATGCCCAATGCACAGTCAAAACTATCAAAATCAAAAATGAAAAGGACAAAAATGTCCTCATAGGTGCATGAGGGTTAATATTCAGACTTCACTGGGAGTTTGGCAAATTCTCATTTGATTCAGATCCTGGTGGTAAATTTGCTCTTCCAGGTGTGTTTCTCAAGCTCCCGAGTCTCCAAGACAACAGTTGCTAGGGTGACTTATATTTCCGCTCTGCTCCAGGTTAAGTTGTCCCCAGAAGCAGAGCTATAATTGAACCACAGCACACTGATTGTAAATTATTCATTAAGTGTTCCGGAGTGATTCTCTCACCTGGGCTGAGGCTTCCCCTTGGCCTCACAGTGGATGACGATGTTCTCCCGCGGATCAAAGATGTAATCCTTTGGGGATTGTAGTGTTATAGTCGGGGGCTGGGGCACTGGAGAACCAGAAACGTAGTTCACACACACTGACAAACACAATACGTTGGATAACACTTCTCAAGCAGAAGATATGAAAGCGACATGCAACAAGCATTCACATTAAGCCAAGCTTCAAGTCACATGGAGCCGAAAAACTCACTGCAAACAGACACAGCGGCTTTCTCACCTCCACTTACTATTCTAACATTTACGAAACCAATCCAAACCAAGCAAGACACTCCATACAGTTACAGTGCTGAAATAACTGCATGCACATTGTTGCTTAAAACCACACAAAAGAGAATTTTCAAGAGCAAAAACTCCACACTTTAGGCCAACTTACATCCTTCCAGTACTTTAGCTTTTTGTCCAACGTGACATGTCGTACCACAGTAATGGAATATTGAGGAAAAGGTGTTAGTTTTTGCAAAGGAGGAAACAACAGGTGAAACAGTTGCACTTTCAGGTACTTTTAAGCATTTCATTGAGCCTGCTCTCTTAGCTTTGCAATGTTTTTTGGAGTGTGTTTTGTGAAGCAGGTGCAATAAATGCAAGAAAAGTAGCTGAAGACTTTAAAAGTTCACTCAGGATGTGGGATAATTAAAAAGCTCTTTCAAAATGTAATTGCATTTTATGAAAACCACATGCTGAAACATGCAGAGCTGAAATAAAAGATAGCCCCTCTCTTCCCAGTACAGTTAGTTATTGCAGTTCTTCATATTCATTGTACCCCAGAGTGTGAAAGAGCTAGATTAAATTTCCATCCACAGAGCATGAAAGATTTCCACATTTCATACAAGTGAACGATTATGTTCTATATTCATAAACGTAATATTGATGAAGACGATACTTACGATCAAGAGGCACTTCGAGCGCTACAGCCGTGTGACTCAGGAGAATCAATAGCACGGCTTCGAAGCCTGGCACCCACTTCCTGTTTCCGTCCATGTTTGGGCGTGTTGGTGTCACGATAAAAACCTTTTCCCCAGGTTCAACGGCAGA
Source organism: Amphiprion ocellaris (assembly GCF_022539595.1). Lineage (NCBI taxonomy): Eukaryota > Metazoa > Chordata > Actinopteri > Pomacentridae > Amphiprion > Amphiprion ocellaris. Next base: position 7,899,628 of record NC_072786.1, read on the forward strand.
GTCAGGGTGGTCAACAGGGTGAAGATGGCGGAATCCACACTGTAAAAAGGAGGCAAAAAAGGATGAAAAAACATATTTCAACCCTGTCACAAACATACTCTGATCTCATGATCTGGTGACTGAAGAGACCACTGGAGTAGAGTGAACTTATTGCCATGTTCAAGACGCTCGATTGAGATATAGTAGCCATAAGATGGGTCACTATGGTCATAAACGGATGGACATGGTCAGCAACAATACTCAGGTAAGATGCTAAGTTTAAGCAATGCCCAATTGGTGCCAAGGGGCTGAGAATGTTCCAAAAAACCACCACCAGCCTGAATCGCTGGTACAAAGCAGAATGGATCCATGCTTTTATGTTGTCTACAACAAATCCTGTACATTTGAATGTTGCAGCAGAAATCAAGATTAATCACATCAGGCAACATATGTCCAATCTAGTTACTGTTGCCTTTCTATCGTCTTGAACCAGCCTGCCCATTCTCCTCTGACCTCTGGCATCAACAAGGCATTTTCGCCCAGACAACTGCCACTCAGTGGACATTTTCTTTTTTCTGACCATTCTCTAAACCCTTTAAATCCCAGTAGATAACCCGTTTCTGAAATAGTCAGACCAGCCTGTCTGGCACCAAGAACTTCTGATGCTCTGCTTGAACTTCAGCAGGTCTTCTTGACCATATCTACTGAGTTACTGCAATGTGATTGGCTGATTTAGATATTTGCACTAATGAGCAGTGGAACAGGTAAACCTAAAAAAAGTGGCCTGTAAATGTACACAAGATTATCCTATAAAAAGGAACTACACATATACAGGCATAAATATTTAGTCTAACTACAATGGAAATGCTACTTTGTTGCATTTTTCTGTGAAGTTAACTGACATTCTTATGGCTCAGCATCCAAAGTGGAGTATCTTAAATCAGGCACTGAAAGTGGATTGTCTGTCAGACAGCACATCATTCTGCCAACGTGACGACTTTGGCAGCAGGAGAAGTCCAAACAAACTCAATTCCTATCCTTAAACAACTCAAGCATTCTGCACCGGTCTGTCCTCTCGTCTGTTATTTACCTTCTCCAGTGATGAAGAACCCAATGAGACACAGTTGCTCAACATTTACATCAGTGTAGCACTCGCTAATACTCAGCTTCTTAGTGTATCTGCTAAAAAAATCCATCAGCCGGGGCTTCTGCTCTAGAAACTAGACACTTTTGTGGAGCTATTTGGCTCAAGCTGCCTTCACCTTGCATTGCCCTGCTGTCAAAATATCCACTCAGACCTCCCATGTGCACGGCCGAGATGCCCCCGACTGACCACGTGCCTGCCTGTAAACATATGGCATGTGAGTGCGCTCGGCCGGAACGATCACAACTCTGCTGCAGATAGAGCCGCACACACAATTGGCACATGCATGCACATTAGGAGAAGCATCCCCTGTCAGTGTGTCATATGGATCAAGTTACACATGAGTGCAGACCCACAAGCGCTAGCTGCTGTTGTGTAGCGCGCAACAAAAGGGATGCAGATTGATGCGTACAGCCGCTACAAGCACACAAAATCATGTTGGCATTAATGGGTTCTTGTAAAGCACGCCATAGGGAGCAGGGAATTATGTGTTTGTTTTTCCCTTTCACGTCCTCCGTCTCGCAGCGTGCATAAACTTAGGTTACATGTGCATTAGCAGGCTTTGATTTATTAGCAGATAAATAACATTTTACTGCATCAGTGGCATTAAGATGCTCCTATACAGACAGTTTTTGACTAATGTCTCTTTTATGCATATACATGTCAGCCTTTGTAAGCCACGCATGAAAATGATACTACACAATGTTTACCCTTAAAATGTCTGCAAGATTTCTTCTCCACTGTAATGATCATAAATTAAATGGCACATTTTGGGGGTTTTGACAGACTTAACTTCAAAGCCCAGCTGGCACTAACTTACATTTGCTTTGTAATTAATAATCCTGTGTTTTCCTTTGAGAAAAGATTCAGACACCAAGAGGGGCAAATTTATACTTTTTTGCTTTCATGCTAGCGCCCTGTAGTTTTGCAATAAATTAGTGGAATACTAATAAAGGTGTGTGTTCTGTCATAAATAAGGAGAACTGTCACTAGGAGCCAGACAGCAGCTTGCACTACATGTAATTTCAGCAGTTATTTGCATTTTCCCAAGTATTTTCATGATTGGGCAGGTGATCATCTGATGCAAAAACAGAATTTTAAGAAGAAATTCAGAGCTCTTTCTAAACACATTATAAATATCAGAAAATAATTGTCTGAAAACACTGAACTATGAGAATACAACTGAGAAATAAGGCTGTTGAACTGTTTTCCTCACTCGCGAATGCCCTGGAGCCACATTTTGCATGACTCCTTCTCCTATGACTATGAAAACTAGAGTGCATTAGCATCAGAGGTTCTCGTGCTAGACTGCAAGGCATTCTACCTACTACAGCCGACAGTCTGCTAGCATGCAAATGAATGTTCCCTGGATACCAGAATTTGCAAAACAGCTCAGTCTCCTTATAGAGATTTCCCTAAAATGATGGTATGAAGAAGAGGTAGATTGATTTTTGTGGAAAGCCACAATAAGGGAGAGCTGAAGATCACCTGAATCCATAGTGACCAATGTGTAGTTTTAATTTCATCATCAACTGGGATTTATGGATAAAGATGCAGGGAAATGGGGCTAAACTCACCATCTCCCTCCCTGGTCATCCCAACAAAATATTATGCCATCATCAACAGCACATGTCCACCAAGACTGTAGTGTGCTTGGTTCATTATAGGAGGTAACTTAGTCCACAGATGTCGACAGAGTGCGTTCACGATTTCAGTTATAATGTTTTTGGTTCAGTTAAAACTCAAGTCACAGCTACCAGGGTTCCTTTCAAATCATATTGTGTCCACCCATTAGCAAAATATTTGGGGGCCAAATATTAAGAACACTTTTAAATCTAATGCATTCTAGTGCCCTGCTACCACCACCCGCTATGACTTCACCAATACACATAAAGTAGAAGTATCACCTTTGTCACAAGTCAACAAAAACTTGAACAAGAGAAGCTTCATAAAAGTTGAGTTTCATGGTTGTATTAAGTTGCATTAGATATCAATTGTGTATCTAATAAGTGCAAATGCTTACAACATATTTAAGTTGCACATTTTAGATGTCATCATTTAAACCAACCATGGAATATATTCAGATCTTGATACGGGGCATGGATCGAGCGGACAGCTTTGTTCATCAAGAGAGCAGTGAGGCCATGTTTGTAGTTCTGTTTTGGAAATGCATGGCACAATTTGTAGAATTATTACATTTACAAGTGGATTACACCTCAAGCAATGATGCTTTCATCCTGATCAAACAAACACAAGAATACCTTGGAGAAACTGCTGCTAGATAACAAAAGTGTTTATTTTCCACAAAATATTTGCACCGAGAAGCCTGTGAGACCACATCACAGACTACAGTATAGGGACTGCTGAGGTGACATAAGGCCTTAATTCTAATTCAGACTACATGCAGGTACACACATCTTGCATCTGTAAGGGCAGGAGCAAAATTCCAGCAGGGGAAAGTCTACGGCGAACACCAGTTTGCTGGCAAGATAGTTAGAAGTAGCTCAGTTGCAGCACATTAAACAGCATTTAATGTACCTGAAAATGTCATTTGGTCCAAGTTTGTCTCTGACTCAATCTGCAGGCTGCTGTCAATCACAGACAATGTCACACACCTCCAGCTGGTGATGGCAAAACTGCATTTCTGACATTTCTGAGATCATTATTGAATATGAAACTATTAACAATATATTTAAAAGACCCACTGACATACTTTGAAACTATAAAGCAGGATGACAAAAGTGTCAAAATTTTTTTCTCAGTTCTGGACTGTATGACTTGTTAAAATAGCCTTGTTTTCGCAACTATGAGCTGGTTAAATTAAGGTATCTGTAGGGTGACAGTAACTCCAGTTAAAAGTCGAGGTGGAGCAGTGTGCTACTGTCAGGTAAGAGTCTCAGTGGTTCCCGACATCTTAATTATTCATGAACTAGCGTGCACCTCTGCATACGTGCTGTACACATGTGTGTGCACGCAGACACGGCACACATTAATGCACAGATTGACATATGAGCAGGGGGTTTCAGTCTTCAGGGGCGACTCTGAAGGTGAATCTAACCGGCTCGCTGCTGGATTCAGGCCAGTTATATCTCCACTCTGCAGGACAGAAAGCACATCTTATGACACAGGGTGAGTATGGAACTCAGAAAGTAGTGTGTCTGATTTTATCCAGCTGAGCTATGCAGAGAGTGTGAGCTAATACAACCCCAGGACACGGCTAATTAGGCTGTCACGTCCTATTGGATACTACTCTCACTATTTAATCGAGGGGATAGACAACAGTGAGAAAGAGAAGCGCACAAGTGAATGTATTCGATGCAGTCCATGCATGCTAAATCTGCTAATCTCATCGTAAAAAAAAAGGCAATATGATGATGCAAATGTAATATCCTATCTTCAGATTAATTACAGTAATGTTCCATGCAGCTACAGCAGAAGTGGCCTCCCACACACTGATACTGGCCATATGGAGCTAAGCTTGAACTCCAAAAGACACAGAGAAACCCAACTCATTTGTAAGGCTGCTTATAAGTGCCATTCTGTCTAAAAGGTAAGGAGCGACAACAACGAAGGCGTGAAAGAATGGAGATCGAACGCACAAATGGGTAGAAATAAAAATATTTAAGCCAGGGGGAGAAAAAAACCTATTCTGAGAAAAAAAATGTGGTAACAGATGTGTAAAAATCAAATGCTGCATCAGTTACCTTTGACCGAAGCAAATGCTTTAAAGCTAAGCCAAACCAATTATTTGAAAGCCATTTGAAAATTGAATAATTCATCTGTAATGATGTGTTAAATTGAACGTTCTGGCATTCATTTGTATGCTCAGTAAACGAGGTTGCTCAGTATTGTGACAAAATATTTCAGATTTAATACCACAGATCAGGAAACTGTTTGTAAAAGTGAGGCTATTTCCATTTGTGAAAAACAGTACAATGAATTCTGGAGCTGCCACTAATGATTATTTTTCTATTGGTGATTCTTTCGACTAGTTTACAGATTAGTCGGCTGATCTAAATGGCTCATTTTCCTCCAAAAAAACCCAAAACAACCAATTTAATGGCATTTTGCTAAACTCTGTCATTGTTTAATGCAGCACGGGGCAAAATTTAGACAAAGAGTTATGTATTAAAGTGAAAAACTGTAGAGATAAACTGACAAGTCCAGCATGATTAGATAAATAAAAAGACCTCAGTCATTAGTACAATTCCAAAAAATAAATAAAAATACACATTTCTGTCAAACCGCTTAACCAAGTGAAGAAATCAGGGCTAGATATTAAAGTGCAACTTGGACATGATGGATATTTTACAAGCACCAAGCAGCTGAAGCATCTCGTTTTCTCTGATTTTAATGGTAACTAAGAATTTTATGAAAATATAACCAAATTTCAGCACAGCCTTTACCCCATATGCTGAGTCTGTCAGACAATGTTGTGGTTCAAAATCTGGATTTTAATGGTACAGAACAGCAGCCTAGAGGCAACTGCTGGTTACCACGTAGCCTTAATGAGCAACTTTCAGTCACTATTCTACACATATCCATTGTCTGACAACAGAAACAGAAAAATACGTAAAAGAGAAAGAAGAGAGCAGTTTCACTGGGAATTCAGCTGTCTTAAAATACAGTATATGTGAGCACAGAGAGCAGGAGAGAAGCAAACAAGTGTTTTGTGTTCTGATGCTAATGCATTGTGGTATTCCATTAACATTTTACACAGTGTATTAAAACACGTTTTTGTTCTGTGACAGTTTGAAGTACTCCCATACTTTCAGACACCTTGATCTTTCACACTGAACCAAGTCGTCACCAACGAATGAAGCCAAAAACGACTGACATCATGACACAACAATTACACTTATACTGAAGAAATACATTTGTTTTAATGAATTTTTTAAAAAAGTAAACTGTGTTGGTTAATAATAATGATGTCGACTCTGAGGTCAATGATTATACTGACTACTTGTGACTGCCTTAAACATTGAGTCATTGCCTTTAAAATAATTCAAACAAAATGTGCTCACTTTAGCTTTGTTTGTACTTGCTAATAAAGGTTTATAAAATAACTTAAAGCAAAAGTTTTCACATTTTCTGGAAAACATCCATTTGACGTCTGGTTAAAAATTGAGACCATTATACTTGAATTTCTGCGTAGCTTAACAAAACAAGATATGATATTTTAGTCAGAGAGCTTCACAATTGCTAGCATCGGACAGGAAAGCCATTTTTTATCAGCCAATCTGCAAAAACTCTTTCCATATTTTCCAGCGATTAAGCTAAGTTACACGGGATATTCAGTAGCAAGATAACTGGTGTCAAACTTCACATCTAACTCTGATGGAAACTAAATAAGCTATTTCTTTAAAACAAAAATACTTTTATATTTTACATAGAAAGCAATCAACTCTGTCAAAATAAAAGCCCCAACATGGGAATATAACTCTCCATATGTCATGTGTTTTAGTCTTGTGTTTCCATTTTTCTGTCTAACCAGAGTCACATCTCCAGAGAGGATTCTGCCTGAGGGTTAAAGAAGAAAAATAACATAGCAGGCAACAATAATGACTCCCTGAACACAAACGGAACAAACACACACACATAAAATTAGCTACCATGTCCAAATGTCAGCATATCCATATTCCAACAGCTCGAATGTCACTGAGTGTTAACTGGCTCATCGCGTCACTCTCATGTTGGTGATGCATCAGCGCCTGTGATTTCCATGATCGTGCACCGTAAAACCGAACCTTTAACCTTTAAGCGACACTCTTTCATACCTGTTTGTTGCTCGGTCGAATATGTTAATGTGTTTACGAAGCCTGTTGAGTGAATTTTTCAACGGGAAACGCTTCGCCATGAGGCTGTACTGTGCAGTGTGGTGGAAGACATTTCTCTGGCAGCAGTATTACCCAGAGAAAGGCATAAAAATGGAAAAAAGTTGTAATTCCACACATACTGCAGATTTGCATTCATCCTTGGGCTAAAATGGGCAAAAATAATTTCTCGTTGCTCATTTTCTCACAGGCTACAAGCAAAAACAAAGATGATAATGCTAATAAAGAGGACTGAGCAGAGGATGAGAAGCATGGCTTTGGCTGGTGGGCAGGTCACCGCTCATCCTTCTCTTTCCTCTTCTTAGTGACTCAGGAGTCAAAGGTCAGAGCTCAGCCCTTCAATCCTGATCAGATCAGCCTATCTTGTCCTCCTTCTTTTATTCACTTTCTGTCCTTTTGATGAGCACAGTGCAGCTGTGATGAGAAAACTGCAAAAGCCGCAACTTTATGGCTTTTTAAATCCTTAAACTAATGCTGTAATTCAATTTTATTCAATTCAAGCAGATTGAAACTTTTATGGATTGTTTATGCAGCCCATTTATCAGTGTATACTGCATAGTTCAGCTGACATAAATCCAGTCTTAATAACTACATCTTGGACATTTTGCAGCTCCCATGTCAGCGTTTTTACTCATTCATTCCTTCCTCCGTGTGTGACAGTCACATATCTGATGTTATCTTATGTGGAAAAAGCTCCAAAGCATGTTTTATATCTATTACACAGCAAATATGGAACTGAAGATCAATTTTAATAGATAGTATCGCAAAATCCAAACCGCGAGATTGATCACAGGGCTGAACGATTTACTGAAAATATCTATAATGCACTACAATCTGGCTAATTTGTCGCTGTTACAGTATATTTAGAACATTTACGTTCATCTGTCTGCAACAAAAAATCTTCTATTGTGTGTACTAAAAGGACATTTTGATAGATCCACTTGATGACGTCTGCTTGCGGTCACCCTTTCAAGCCTATTAGTGAAAGTTTGCAAGAATGTACAAGGAGCCTTTATTATTGGATGAGTCAGTATTTTACAACCCCATTCAGAAGTATTAACATTGTTGCACACTGCCATATACAACGGCAAATAAAATGTAATTCACGGTGGAGGTTACACATCAAGTACGCTGCTGAATTAATCCAGCAGTGCACCCATTAACATGTACGCCACACACTGACCTTCAGCAACCTGCAGCTCTTTGTATTTGGAAGTAAACACGTGAATTATGCCTTTTGAGTCCCTTCGACCGAGACCTTGAACTCCTCTTTGCGCTCTGTGAAATTACCCCTGATAAAAAGCAATCGCTACGAGCTGAGCCGACATCTCTCAACAAAAGAATGACATGAAGCCGGTTGACACGAACCCAACAGTCTTTGCTGCCTCTCAGTTTGCAAACCCTGCAGCATCGTGCTAAGTTGGTCACTACACAGCCTTCAGTCACACTGAGGGACGGCAGCCTGACGAGACGGATGAGGGAGGGAGGCAACGGGAAGCACGAAGAGAATTAAGAGGGAGGGATGGAGAACGCAATCATCCAGCAGACATATCAAATCGCAGTGACACAGATATTTCTGAGACAATAAACCGGAGCCAGACTGCTTTCAGCTAGACCGGACCGGCGCACATGTTCTCTTATCTGTACACCATTTCTACAGAACCGACACCACAGTGACAGTTTGCGGAGTAAAAATCGCAGTCTGTCATCAGATTTAAATTGGTGTCAGATATATTTACGTTGGGGGATAAAATTTCACTCCATTGTGTAGACGGTCAGTGTGGTTGCTGTGTTTTGATGCATGTATCGACTATTTCTGACAATGTGAGCATCTCCAGGTCTCTACAGCGGGAGTGTGAGCCATGAGAGATCCTAAAAACACATGGATTGCAGCCTAAACGTGAACCCAATGTCATAGTTTCTGGATGGTTTCTGTTGCTCCAGTCACAATTTGGGCTCATTTTTCACTGCAAGTTCTGTGCCTATATGGAAACAGAACCATGACTAGAAGCGGAAAGGAGTCAAAAATATAAATCATAAATAAACAAAAGCTGAATTTCTTCAACATGTACATTTTCCATAAAAAAAAAAAACAAAAAACTGGTGACTCCACATACTTCACTGCATTTTACTACTTACTGTACGTTTTACTTTGTCCACTTGACACTACAGGTCCTTCAAATCATGGGCAAACAGACTGAAAAACAACTTCTACCCCAAAGCAACAAGAGAACTGAACTCTGCCCAACACTCTGTCTGGTTTTGAGTACCCTCTAATTATCTACGCATTTTGTATTTATTTATTGTGGAATAAAAGAATGATCAACTTTGTTGCAAATTGCAATAACAAGAAAGATGTTCGATTGTATTCTATACTATTCTGTTTTTGTACCTGTCTCCCATGTTTACACAGCCTGCAGTTCAGACCAGTTCTACTGAAAAGTCCCTGAATTTTTGTCACCTGATTGTTAGTTAGAGCTGAGCCACTAATAGCTTCTTAGTTCCACCAAAGAGTGCAGAATGTTTCTGTTTTTACAGACTGTAGTTACCGAAAATGGTTTGTTTTGTGCAAATTTTTAAATGGGGCATGTAGAAGAAAACAATTTTGATTAAATATCACAATTTCAGACTTAGATATGGTTCATTTTCCCAATAAAACTGGGTGTTGGACATGATTGTCTACAGATTCTTTGTTTGTACAGTTTCTGCCTCTGATAAATGGTAATTTTAAAAATTTTTTTAAAAATAAAGCTTTTAAACATGTTGGTGGGTTCTTAGGTTCAGAACTGCTGACATGGAGACAAAGCAGATTTTGCATTTTCTTATTCCGAAGTGTGTTTCCTTTTCTTTTAAAAATCCCTGAAACGGTGATTAAAACTAATTTCACATAAAACTAGTAGCTGAACAAACTCCAAGTACTGGGCTTCTAAAATGAGTGCGGGAAGGAAAAAGGAGGACGACCTCCTGGAAGCACCAACAAAAAGCAGTTCAGACCACACACAGATCATTTCTTACACCATCTAACAACCACCTTTGTGTAACCACCGCCTGAGGGTAGAACTTTATCTCGTTGGCTCGCAGTACTTTCACAACTGGTCCTGCAATCATGAGAAAAGCAGGTGCTACTGTAGTGGCATTCTATGAGGGAATAATCCCTTTTCTGATTTTTTTTTAAGCGTAAGAAGCATAATCCCTTGATGCAGCTGTACTCCAGAAACTGGACAGAACATCTTTTGTAAACTTGGCAGCAGCATAAATAATCCTTGAACCAAACATTTAAGCTTAAATGAAAAACTGGAGTTGTGTTTCTAGCCAGCATGATGAGTTAAGTCTTACATTCATGCTTTTTGTGGCTCAGTTTGTGGTCTCCTGAAGGAAATATCTCACTTGTTAGCTACTAAATGCTTTCTACTTGATGTTCTATGAGATATCAAGCTAACTTGACAGTAAAAAAATGACAAATGAAAGCAGTGCCGAAGGATACCAGACAAACGTATTAGACCTGCAGCCAGAAAGAATGGTCTGACCCTAAGTGAGAACCTCCTCTTTGTCTTTGTCTCTGTATCTGTCAATTTGATAACTTTACTGGCTGACTGCTCTGCCCCTCGTTCCCCTTATGTCTCTTTCTCTTTTCCTTCTTGGCAAACTCGCACCTGCCAGCCGACCTACCATGAACAAAGCCCACTGTAAGATGAGAAAATGCCCATTCCTTGGGGCAAAGACTTCGACTTGAGTTTGTGATGCTGTACGGTAAACCACAGGTAGCACTGCCTCGCTAATCCACCTTAATAAACGGGCTGCTATTCATATCTTTTTACGGAGTTAAGTATTATTTACTTAAGCACATTTATACTTCACACAATAGGCGGATAAGGTTGCGCTTTTCTCCGCTTCAGAGGTAAGAAGAGATGGAAATAAAGCGTTCACTGTGGAGCTAAAGTGAAGCTATGCGGGGTGTTTAACGATGTGTATTTCCTGTCAGACAAATAGTCGACACTGGGAAATGCACAGGTGAGGTGTTGACAAGGACAATGACTTGGGTGAGGTAATGTCATGCTTGTGTTATGGATATGGGTTTGTCGTTTCCAGGAAAACGTTTGACAGTCTCCCATGGATCAGGTACATTTGATTCCTTTTTAATCAGGACACACTGTATGCTAAATATTAGGGATAGACTGATTATTGACCTGACCGACTATCATGGACAATCTCAGAAGAGTCTCTAAAGTAGAAACTGCAAAAAGTGAACAAGAAACACAAGCCGTTGCCACAAACCAGGAAATTAGCTTCTCTCACAGTGGCTAAGGCAATGCTAATGGCTAAAAGCTACCTGAGAAGGCAGCCACAGATTAACTTAGAACAGAGTCTGGAAAATAACCAGTAATACTTTAAGATATGGATGTTAGTGGGTAATGAAAGTGAAATATTAAGAGAACCGTAGACGTAACTGCAGGAGACAAACTGATAAATCTCAGTCAATCCAACATAAACAAAGGAGAGGGTCCTAATTTAATCACTCATATCTATTTTACATATTCAGTTGAGATGAATGACAGGTTCTCTGCTATCACATGCTGTTAAAACATTACATCTAATTTATATCGGTTCCAAATATTGGCTTTTCCTGAGTATCCCTTATCGGCATCGGTACCAGCCCTAGAAAAACTCATATTGGTCGATCCGAATTTTGAAATACACACTCAAGTTGCAGACTTGTGATGTGGTATTCTTGTGTTTTAACCAGTAAGAAATAGGCTGTAAACATGTTTTCTTCATTAAAAAACTGAAACCAGGGCCTCCTGATTTAACTGCGTACTCCATCAGCAGCTGTCTGCTACACTGGAAGTTTGATCTAAGAGGAGCTTTCACTACACTAACACCACTTCTTTACAATGAAAAGACAGAACCGGCAGCCCCTTTGTCTCCAACAGCCTCCAAACCGGATCGCACACAGCCGTCTAATCAAAACAAACTATCTCAGCCTCTTTTGCATGTCCACACACACACACTGGGCCTTCCCTTTTTAGGGTCAGTTATTCTAGCAGCATCCACACAATCCCCCAGCGCCTGCTTTTCTCTCAGGCTTTGTGAAGTGCTGATAGTCAGCATTCGCCTGTCCCCCGTCCACACCTCTAACACTCACCCACGGGAGCTATTGTCCTTCCTTGTTGTTTACCGCTGGGATACTGCTGAAACGGCACCGGGTGTTCTAGGGCACAAGGTGACACCACCAGCAGTACAAAGATGTGGCCACAGCGCCACTGGCTACAGTTGTAATGACAGAAACTAATATTCACGTGTGCTCCGTGACCTGGTTTTCAAAGTCATGCAATATTGATCTGAAAATGCATTTCTAACCAGCTTGGTTCAAGAAACAAGATTCATTACAGACAAGGGATGGAGTCATCTGCATATTTATAAAAAATACAGATATTGGCAAGTGCATGCCGAATTTAAATATAACATGAAAACTGGGAGTGTGTGTGTGAGTTTTGGAATTATGGTCACATATGCAATTGTATTTTCACGCCAGTTTTACCATTTTTAATCTTTTAGCCAAAGCCAAGAAGTACAGTAAAGGAAAGACAAAGCTTGGAACTCCAGTTTTTTGTGTGTGCTTGGTTAATTTCTTAGCTAAATTTTACAAGTGCACTGCAGGATTCCAACTGATTTTGCTGGAAAAATATATAATGTGGAAGAGTAAATGTGTTCTCGGAGTTTCTAAAGCGCTACAAAAGTATACGGATTGATACAAACAGGAAACAGTAAGACATAAGATGTACGGACATGTAGTGACTAATAAGCTAAATTTTATCCTACTTGTTTTCAGACTATAACTTAAGTTGTTGATTTGTTTTTGTTTTTTAGTTTCATGTATTTTATTTAATTTTTTTGCCTTTATGACACTGTCGCATGTCTGAAATAAATAAATAAATAAATAAATAAATAAATCTATACCAGAGGTTTCCAAAAGCTAATAAATATCATTTGGTGGCATTACTGACCACCGTATGCATTAAATTTAATGGCTTAAAAACGATCATATGTATACAGCACACAAGCTGTTCTGACAACTGGTCTTAGCTGTGTTTGTCCTAGCTAAAAATGAACCCAATTTGTGGTATTAATATATATAAATGACAATTTTATGTGTTCACCTTAGCTATCTGACTGATCAACCTTGAATCAATGTTCCATCTGAATGAGTTTGTGCCTGCTAAATAGAACCATCATCCCAACCTTCATTTAAAATGGGTCAACCCGGCCCATTTTAAATGAAGCATTGTGGTGCCTAGATGTCTATTCCTACAAATTACGTTCTCCAGACATAAGGGCTTGTTTGGTACAGATCACAGCAAAAATCACATCATCATTTTTTTTTCTATGTAAAATGCAAAAAATTACTATTCCACTAAAAGCAAGACTCATATTGCAACTGCAATATAATGACTGATAAATAATATAATAAAAATCACAGAGTGATTTTGTTTGCATATCATTCAGCCTTAATTAAAACTGTATTGTAGTGATACTGTTTAAGCTTCATTTAACCAGGACATTTAGAGCTGCAGAGGACAAGCCTATTCATGAACAGTCACTTCATACATGCTTCCTTTAGAAGCTAAAGGTCTCCTGACCTCTCACCCACTTTAAAGAGAGTTCTCATGATTCTCCATAAATCCCTGATATGAATAGCTGGCCCATGACAAAAAAAAAAAGGAGTATCTTATTGTCATTTCCTGTTCCCCTTTTTTCCTATTCAGGGAACGTGAGCAGCCCTGTCGTGTGAAGTGACTGCGAACAGCTTAGCTTCAGGCAAGTTCATGTAAAAGAGTGATCCTGCTTTAGAAGGTGAGAAAATAGGAAAGGTTAGGACACCTTAGACTGCCTGACAAAAGAACTGTTAACACAAGCTGCAGTATTGATTTTGTGACAAAAATCAAACTTTGACAAAACGCCAAAAAAATTCAGGGCACTGCAAAATGTGTTTTTGAAATAAAAAGGGAATCTGAGTATTTAAAATAGAAAGAATGAACATCCAATATGAAAACAAGCCACTGTGAATTGTGGTTTCGTTGCAGAATTAACCTGAAACTGATAAATGCTTCAAAGTGAAGGACTCATTCATGTGTGACTCCATTACAGATAGCTGCCATTAAAATCCACTTCAGCTGACATCCAATTATAATGCTGGGATATTTGGACAATTACACACATTTTGCCAGGCGTATGGACCAGTTTGCTGGCTGCCAGAGGCTAGGTTGGGCGTTAGGGGTGTGTGTGTGTGTGTGTGTGTGTGTGTGTGTGTGTGTGTGTGTGTGTGTGTGTGTGTGTGTGTGCAGACGTAGGTGTGTGTTTGTGAGTGCATGTCTCGCCTGTCTAAGGCTATATCATCAAAAGCCGTGGGTTCAGTCAGAGCGGAGGGCCACGCTGGCTCAATCCATAAGAGTCTTTTTTTAGTTTTTCGGTCTGTGACAAGTAGAGTGAAATATTCTTACTATTTCTGAAAAAACATACCTTGACGTGTAACACCAGACTGTGATTTTAGCCTGGATCAATCAAGTGCCATGCCATTCAGCGTAGGCGATCATTTCTCTCCAGCTCCTCCGATCTTTTGCCCTCTGAATTGTGACTGTTGCCCGTTTCACGTGTAGCCATGATGTAAGTCCATCTATCATTTTCATTCTCTGTCTGCCTCGTCCTCTCTTCCCGTTCATTTTTCCATTTGTGACAATATATTCCAGGGTCTCCTTCCTTAAGATGTGTCCAAAAAATGTTGCTTGCCGTTTTCTAATTTTGTTCAGTAGTGTATAATTTGTGTTTAGTGTTTTAAAAACATCTTCATTAGTTATTCTGTCCGTGTAGGATATACGCAGCATGCGTCTGTAAAACCACATCTCTGCTGCAGTGATTTTGTTCGACATTTTATTATTTAAGTTCCAAGATTCACATCCGTACATCAGAACTGGTAGGATGTAACAGCTGAGAGTCCTCATACGGATGCTAAATGCTATTTTCTTATTTGTCAGTATATTTTTCATTTTTGTAAATGCTGTTTTTGTCAGTGCTACTCTACATTTGATGTCTGTTTCAAAATGTAATTAAGAATTTTAGAGCACTCTGACTCACCGGATGGAGGTGTAAACCTGCTATTGGCAGCACATTTTACGAATGGCCTCAAAGCCAGCATCACAGGTGAATTCACCTGAGTTTCTCCTCCTCTTCTTCAACTACGACATGTTATCATTTTTTTTAAAAATTCTTCACTACGGGACACAACAACAACATAGCAAAACGTTTAGACCGTGCAATAAGGAGGTAAATTATCCATTTTCATGGCCCCTCCCTGCAGGCCAATCTTGCACCAAAACAATTCCCCTGACACTGTTTTAAGTGGACATCATGGCTAGCATCGCACAAGACAATTGTGACTGGTTTAAAGAAAAGCAAACAGATCAGAGTGTTTTCCTTTTTCTCCTTTCTCCTTTTAGGTGCAGTCAGACTATGCTACACAGCACTGTGTTCGCTCTAGAGAATGATCTGGCAAAACTAGTTCTATGGGAGCGTAATTTTTAGTAGACAGATCTGATCCCAGACAGTCAGTAAATTTGTCTCCAAAATGATATCATCGTTCACGATGCAGCTCAGATTACTGCAATGTCATCCAGTCTACATAATGGCACAAACGTTACTGCACCATCACTCAGGTAAATGAATGTGTAAAATGTGTACTTGCAGCATGTTTTAACTGTCAGAATCTAGAAAAAAAAATCAAATAATCCAATTTTAATTACACCAAATTCTATATAAAGACTTGGTTTAGATACAGACAGCTTGTAGCTCACTGGTTCATATCCACTGTACTATTAGAAGCCAGTTTAGAAAGACTGTTGCAGTGCAAGGAGCTCCCAGGTGGGACGTGTGAACTCTAGAAAAAATGTGTTTGAAATGAAGCAGGCAAAGAGCACGTTCACTGGATAAAAGAACCAAAAATCAATAGTTGGTCTCGTTCTAATACAGTGTGACAGTGTGACAGTGGACACATAAATCCAGCTGGGCTTGTAAATGAGCAAAGTCTCATTGGTATTCCTGGGTGCTACTGCTAGGTAAAAAGTATTGATGAGCAGATAGATGCACGTGGCCTTGGTGCGTGACTCCAGGCTTTACTATGACATGACGTACTGTGTGCATTTGTATGTTTGTCCTTCAAGGAAAGACTGTTAAACCGTTTACAGCTAAGTTTTCTGCATATCTGGACGGTAAGACGGGCGGTCACATCGTCAGACTGATTGATGGGCCAAGGTTGGGGGTTGTCAGGGGTGAATATCGGAATTAAAACAATGAAAAAAGAGGGGAAAGATTGAGACAGAGCACACTGAAATGTTGACAGGACTGAAAAGAGCATGATGGGACGGGGGCAGGAGGTGAGAGGGGGAGGGGACTGATTGACGGTGTTATAGCGGCGCAACAAGCTGGCATCGCCCTTCTTTTTTTTCTTTTTTTTGCCCTCCTCCACCCATCTGTTCATCAGGATTACTCATCGAGAGGGGAGGAGAGAGAACAGATCACCACAACCTGCCAATTCAAACCACCTTTGCTGTGACATCTTTTCAGTAAAATAAACTGCTGCTGATAATGACTCGGTGTTAAAAAAAAAAAAAAAAAAAAGGCTCAGTGCAATATAGTGGAGTGCTCTCAGGGGACTATTCAGGTAACAATGACAGTAATGAAAGGTGGACACATTGTAGTGAAGTGTTATGTAATACTCGTCAGCTCTACTTACTGAGACTACTGCTCCCTGCTGAAAAATATGCTTTATAGGGAGTGCACGAGGTGGATGCATCATGCTATACAGTGGCTTGTTATGTGCATTGATTAATATGGAATGGAATTACGGCCATGGAAAACCCCTCCCTTGTGTGCAATTCTCAGACGTAATCTAATATGTTAGTGCTTCAAACTGCAAAATTCCCTCCATTTCTTGTGTGTTAAACAGCATCAATGTATGTGTGTTTGGCAGCAGGTGAGCAGCAGGTGATGCCAGGACATGTGGCTCCTGTTTTTCTAGTCATATTCAAGCACATGCTGGGAAATCCTAGTGTCCTCTCACCCTGTCAGACAGTATTCATATTGGTGTTGTTTTTTTAAATTAATGTTGGATTTTTGCAGGTTTACATTCATGGGTTTTTCAGGGCTGAAGCCGATTCTTGGTGCTCAAGAAATGCCGACATTTGGAATCGATATGCATTAAATGTAATGATTTAACAGCATGTGGTATAAGGTTCCTGTCATTCATAACTAGGCTTCTTCATTAATAAAGGTGACTATAAATGAATATGTAAAATAGAAATAGGAGTGATTAAATTAGGACGCTCTCCTCTGTCTATGTGGGGTTTATCACTTTGTCTCCTGCAGCTATGTCTTCTCTACTTTCTTAATATTTCACAGTTCTATCACTTTTATTGTGCACAGAGGTCCATATCTTAAAGCATGATTAATTATAGTTTTCCAGACTCTATTTCAGGTTAATCTGTGGCTACCTTCTAACTTAGCTGCTTGTCGTTAGCATAGCCTTAGCCACTATGAGAGTAGCTAATTTCTCGGTTTGTGACAGCGGCTTGTGTTTCTTGTTCAGGTTTTGCAGTTTCTGATTGAGAGACATTTCTGAGTCCTGACACCTTAAGCAGGGCGTTAAATTTATTTTAAAAAATACCGATACCGATAATTGGAAAAATGTCAAGCATCGGCCACAAAAATTCGCCAGGCTGATAATCATTCTATCCCGATTACATTTGATTGTACTCTAAAAAACACTCTGCATCTCATTGGCTTTCAAATCACGAGCCTTCACTGACTTGACTTTCCTTATGCGTCATTTTTCAGCATCAAATATACTTTTTTTGTAATGCACAAAACAACCTCAGTTGATCCTAAATCACAGCCACACAGAGGTTACACCAAGCAGAAAGCTACAGTCCTTGGTTTGCTAACTTACTACCCATTGACTGCACACTGCAGATACAAACAAAGGCGCAGCCAAGACTGCAAAGGGTATAAATTAGTCATTGACTCTGACTCACGCTTCAACACTCAGCACTTTTCATCCATGCTAACTGACCTTTCTCATTTGAAGTACAGCCAGCATCTGCAACACTTTGAAAAGTCACCAAAAAGGTCCTTCGAGGATATTTCCAAACACAGAAATATACTTCAATTTGTCAGAAACTGATATAATGTATTACTCACGTTTAGTATAAAATCTAGGGTTTTGTGTGCAGAGCAAAAAACCCCTCGGGGTGATGCTTAATGCAACACAACAGCAGCAGAGGAAAAAATACATACATAAAATGCACAAGGGCAGACATGACATCAGCAGAAATTGTGTTCAAAGTCCAGAAGCTGTCCTGAATTTGAGGTTGGAGAGTTGGAAGGTGCATCTGTCTGACACACTGAGTAACATCAGTGTGTACATAGTACGCAAGAGCACAGAATAAACAGCTGCAGTTGCATTCTGAGTAGATGCAAAGTATAAGCAGTTTTTGTTGTCACTGAATCTTGCTGACCTATTTCTGTGATACTGTACGTAACATCATTACAGTGATGGTTATATGCAGAGCCAATTACAATGACCACAACAGCTTAACCCTCTCACCCCCAAGCAGTTTCTGGACATTTATTGGCTCATTTTTACTCACTGGTGGCCCATTTTTCACTGCAATGTAAAGTCCTAAAGACCTTTATGGAAACAGCACAACCATGACTAGAAGCAGAGTGAATTCAAAACTGTGTTAGGCAGAAAAACAACAAACAAAATCATGAAAAACGACTAAACAGAAGTTGCACTTCTTTTGATGGATTCTACAAAAAAATGAAAAAAAAATGTGGAGTCAACATGCACATTTTTCCACTAGATGTTGCTGATAAAAAATGGTGATCTTACCAATTACATTTTTAACTTGTTTTCTCTCTGCTCTGTGAAAGTACAGACTGCAGTCCAGCCAAAACAAATCAGAAATTTTGTCATATCAATGTAGGTCCCAGTTGAGTAACAAATGACTTTATGACTTGTGCCAAGGATCATAGAATTATTTGATTCTTACAGAATGTGATTGGAGCAAATACATTATTTGTGGCATTTTTAAATGATAGAATAAAACTATTTTGATTAAATATCACAAAATTACAGATGAGTAGTTCAAGGACTAGTAGTTTGTGTTGTATCTACTCTCAGATGTACGTCGCTTTGGTTAAAAGCTAAATGAAATTGTAAATTGTAAGGACTGCCGGAAAGCTGAAAATCCAATGATTATTTCTGTTTTTGCAGTTTGTAGCCATGATAAATGGTAAATGGCATTTTTAAATATATTTTTTAGGACCTGCCTTTCAAAGAGACTGATGTCTTTTGGGGTTTCAAAGTGTTAATAGCAACATTAAGTCTATCAAAAAAACAAGCAAACGAGTGGAAGTAGATTCAAAAGCAATCTTTGACTCACCAGTGTGGATTTAAACCTCGGATCCTGTCTGTCCTCAGAAGGTGGTTTTAACCTGGAACAAGGAGGAAGAAAATAGCCCACATTAGAAAATATGGTCCCATCTGTTCTAAAACTGTGGATATTCACTATTACTATTAAGGATTAGGGATCAAAGTGTCCACTAGAAATGAAAATTATAATATAAAAACTATACTATTACTACTGTAAATCCTGCCTGTATCACTACTTGCATTTATGCAAATCTGCACCCACATATTGCCTAATAAAATAAGATGGACAAGCAGTTAAGTTGCACTTTGACTGTTTGAAATGTTTCACCTTTGCCACATCAGTCATTTTTAGCAAGAGCAAGTCTGCTAATGGAGTACTGGAGTCCTTGGTTGACCAAAATAATATTTAGAAAATGAGCTCATCTAATGAAAGCAGATGAACGCACTCAAGAACCTCTAATTGACAAAGGACTCATTTCGTCCTCAAAGCAGACAGACATCAATTCATTCATCATATAAATCCAGCGTCACGCAGCGTCTCTCTCCAGGGAACCCACTAAATGAGTGCGTCTTGCCGAACACGAGGCCCCCGATCGATAACCAAAATCTCTCCTGTCATTTTTATTACTTTTACCTCCAGCAGGGGACACGCACAATTGAAAGGTTACCCACCAACACACACAAAAAGTGAACCCCCCCTCCACCTCCAGCAAGCAAGCTCCCCTTCATGACCGCGAATGCATTATCATAATCTCTAGAGAGGGCCTCCATTCATCTCACATTAGCAAAACAAATGTGACGGACAAAGAACGGAGGCGCCTGTTCAGATGTGGAGCCATTAAAACTGTAGTTAGCTCGGAGGAGAAAGATGGCGGATTATGTGAGGAGCCATTAATAAAGTGAGGTTGAGCTGTTTGAACTTATCGGGTGATATAAAAACAGATGAGGAAGGCCTGAGTGACTGCTGTTACAGGAACTCCAATGACCCAACCCCAAGCTGTGATGCAGACACACAAAGAAGGGACGATTACTTTTCAATGTGCAATATCAGCACCTTTAGAATTAAATTAACCCAGCATTTAATTCTAATTGAACTTAAAGCGTATCAACTGAGTGGTCTGAAATGCTAAAAATCCAGTGAATTCAAGGTGGACTGATCCGATTTGAACTGAGCTGCATCGATCTCATCTCAGCTGAACTGAAACAAATTGAACCGAGACAAGAAGGAAGGAGATGCAGATGAGGGGAAAGGGGGAAAAAAACAAAACAAAAAAAAAACAAGAGTGTGGGATGATAATGAATGGAGACAGGAAGGCACTTTGACATCAGGAAACTGTGGCAGGAGAAGCAGAGCGAGGATGATGGAGGAAGGAGTGTCTGAGAGAGAAGAGGGGGAACAAACATGAAAAAATGAAGCGTGAGTGGGGATCAGAAACATGCATTATTAACAGGCAAATCTAAAAGCGCTTCATCACCAGAGTGCAGGGGAAGAGGGGGGAGGCTGGAGGAGAGAGCTGCAGAGAGAGAAGACGACGGCTGGGAGGTGGCAGAAGAGCAAACCTCGCAGAGCTGACCCCATGAGCCAGCACGTTGCCATGGAGACGACCAAAAGAGACATACAGGCGAGGACACCATGCAGCAGTGGAGGATGCAACTTCTTCTTTTAAAAAATAGTTCAGCATTTTGGGAAATACATTTATGCATGGATGCTTCTTCTGTCACTGTGCTGCAACATGTTAGCTCATCTTAGCATGAAGCATCATTTTTTTAAACTCCGAACCCCAAAACCTGCCAGTGGGTTTAAAGGCCGTGTTATCTTAAAAAAAAAAAAAAAAACAAGCAAAAATTACACCATTCATCACACCCAGAAACTGCTGAGTTATTAGATTATCTACATTTAAATACGTCTTTTTCCATTGGAAAGCGTAACATCGCCATGTTTGATCAAAATCACTTTATTCTGCGTGTATAATTAAAAATTCTCTAAAATACATAATGTTTGCCTTAGCCACACTCTGTAAAAAACTAAAATTCTATACTTTTTGGTGCAACTGGGAAGGCATGAGTGACACAACTGCAACCAACAGCCATGTGGCTAAAATTCAAGAATTTTTTGGCTGAACTAGGCTGAACTGCAGGCGGTGCTTATGCAAATCGGATAGGAGACCAGTATGGAAACAAATTAAAAATCTAAATAATAAAATATCTACAATATGAAGAGCCACAATGTTTTTTCTAATATTAGTAACACAAGTGGGACCTTGGAAAAATGCTGATTCAATTGTTTTTTTGTTAATTTTTGTAAAATTAATTATCAAAGAAATTCAACTTTGACTGTTTCTTTGTTTTCATTATTATTACTGGCATAACTGGGTCAAACTGCACAATAGACATTTCTAAGTTCTTTCAATTTCTAGTCCTGGTTGTGTTGTTTCCATAGAGTTACAGGTGTTTATATTTGTGTGAGAAATGAGCCCAGAGAAGCAACAAAAAACCCAGAAATTTCAGGGTTAATCTGCACAAATTTGTTTAAAAATGCGAGTTTGACAAGACTACAAGAAGTTGCTTTTCCTGTTACAGAAACAGTCCCATAGGATAGATGATAAACTAAAACATTACGATACAACATGTTAATTAGTGAGCTGTAGAAGCACAGGTAGGCGGTTCCTTCAGACTGAGCCAAATTAAGCCGTTTTCCCTCCGTTTGCAGCCTTTATGCCAAGCTAAGCAGCTGCCGGCTGTAGCTTCATATTTAGCAGATATGACAGTGGTGACAGTCTTATCTAACTATTGGCAAGAATGTGAAATTATGTCTTTTCCAAAAATGTGAATGTCTATTTCCATTAGAAAATCTATTAAATTAACTATAAGTTATTCTGACGTTCACTTTATTAGCACTGATCTCATTTGGAAGCCAGTATTGTTCTGTCTAATATGACACATGGTTGAAATTCAGAATATTTTGACAAAGGAGGTTGAGATATTAAACAGAAGACACAATATCTACTGATCAAAGGTGTGTGAATAGCATTAATGCACATGATTCATAAAACATTACATAAAAATGTGTGGACGACTGTTTAACTTAGTGTAATTCAATGCTGCAAAAGCTGAAAAATGCACCAGCTAACCAAGTGTGAAGCTAGCAGCTGAGCTAATGATTATTGAACTACAGTCACAGAGGGAAATATACTGATTCCTGCCCCACATTGACTCTATTTTGAACAAACTTTATTGGAAGGAAAGGAGTTAAACAAGCGCTGTATTTTACATAGTCTTGAGTAAATGTTCTGAATCTGGTTGAACTCTCAGAAGAAGCAAAAATAGTCTCAGTAAGGAGATAAAATATCCCTATGACGACAGCATCTATGTGAAGTGTAAGTTCTGGAGAAAACCTTTGTATGTTTTTACTGTTTGATCACTATGTCTGATTAGAAAAGCTCTACATCCAAAGGCGTTGTGCAATATCACTGTGATTTACTACATATCTCCCGTTTCAATTAGCTTCCTGAGTTTATGGATCCACTGGGAGCCGGTAAGCTGCAGAACTCTGAATGTTTTGGCCGTGTGT
This sequence comes from Amphiprion ocellaris, assembly GCF_022539595.1. Taxonomy (NCBI): domain Eukaryota; kingdom Metazoa; phylum Chordata; class Actinopteri; family Pomacentridae; genus Amphiprion; species Amphiprion ocellaris. The sequence goes on from NC_072786.1 coordinate 7,922,640, forward strand.
CTGGTACAAAGGGGGGAATTTTTGTGACTGTGACAGAATAAGTGACCCCAGGCGTGAATAGAAATGTGTAATCCCTCAGGCTGAGGGGCCTCGGCGATCAGCGACAGTAGCAGCTGCCCGAAAAACACATTTAACCCATGCTTAAACTGCACAGGCTGCCAACCGAGTTCTACCTTCACCTGATTCCTACAAACAAGCGCAAGAATATGCACATGAAGTGGGTCCCATGTCATTTCCCCCATTCAATGTGAGCAGATACTACTTTGAATGTTGCCTTAGTGTCCACAGTATAATTCCAAGTTGATTTATATTGATATAAAGAAGACAAATACACTCAAACCTCAGTATTACTAGCAGTAGAAAATACAGTTAGGGCATTTAGCCTCCTAATTCATCATTTCCAAAGTCTTAATATTAAAACTAAAAATAGCATCTACTGACAGCTTAAACAGTTTTAGAGAAATAAGCAACAAAATCACAATTGTATAGCTTCACAAATGCTTGTAAAGTATCCTAAACTGTAACTTCAACATCTGTATAATGATAAAAACTTTATCTGCAATGGCATCATGCTTGTGAGTTTTGTATTGTCCTAGTGAACATTTCCTCAATATGCTGATAAAGTACATAATTCATATGAATAATTTTCAATACAAATGACCTCTGTAGGGATGACATGTCGATAGTTTTAAGTAGGGACAGACCAATTATCAACCTGGCTGATTACTGAGGATGACATTCAGCATTTTTACGATTATCGGTACCTGGAATTTTATTGGTCGATCATCAGTAAATTAAATGCTCTACTTCACGTCTGATGCAGCCTCTTCTCTCTGTCTGTCGCCACTCTGTGGTCTCGGAAATGTTTTTCAAGCAGAAACTGCAAAAATTCAACAAGAAACACAAACCAGGGAATTAGCTACTCACATAGTGGCTAAGGCTATGCTAACGGCTAGTGGCTAAGTTAGAAGGCAGCCACAGATTAACCTGAAACAGAGTCTGGAAAACAGCAATTAATAATGCTTGTAGATCTGGACCTTAGTGGTCAATAAAAGTGATAAAACATTGAAATATTAAGAAAGCCGAGAAGAACAGGAGATGTAACTGCAGGAGACAAAGTGATCAATCTGAGTCAATCCGACAAAAACAGAAAAAAGTGCCCTAATTTATCTTTACTATTTCTATTTTACATATTCAGTTGTGGCCACTCTTATCACTGAAGAGGCCTAGTTATGAATGATGGGTTCTCTGATATGACACGCTGTTAAAACATTACATTTAACGTATATTGGGCCCAAATATCCCGGAGGTCATCAGCCTTTCTTATTCACCAATCATCGGCATGGGAACGAGAAAAACACCTCCCTATTGAGCAACACTTAGTTTGAAGCCACTTGCTAACTTAGTTTGGGCATAAATGGATAATTAATAATGGTTAATGTTATTTGATGAGGTAAAACTACTGGCTAAAGAGGCATTTTGACATTTAATACAACTTACAGTATCCTGTGTTTTACTCTATAGATATCGTACATACAAAATCTAATTCGTTGGTATAATCAGATACTCAGTAAGGTCTGGAGCTTTAATTAGAAAACTAATTTCAAACAGAGGCTTGGGGATTCAACATCTGGTAGGCTATTTGGTGTTCTATCCATGCAGAAAGGTCATTCTGTTGGTGGAAAATGATGCATTTCCTCACAAATTATAGGAGAACTGGGGTCGATACTGACACGAAATACCACGTTTGATGGGCTGACAGCTGAAAGCAGCCTGACCCACTGCAACATGTATGAACAGAGACCCTGAGGGGGGAAATGCTTTAAAATCAGAGGCGAGATGAAACGCCGGTCAACGTGTTCTTTGATATTTTCTAAAAATAGCAATCTCAGTAATGCCATCTCCTGCCGATTCCGGTTGAGATCTTTCTTTTGAGGATCTTCTGTCGCAGGATTTACCGACCGCACGGCTGCGAGGTGCTCCAACCTTCATGCTGTGACTTTGATCCACCATTGAAAAAAAAAAAAGTGATCCCATTTCCTTTAATCCCATTCGGTTTCTGCTGCACCGCCAGACACATGTAGCGACTGAATATCTGCACTTTGCTGTCACACAAAGCTTTTGTGTTCCTCATCACAGCTTTAAGCCTGAGAAGGAAAATTTGTCCTAAATTAATGAGAAATCCGACTCCACTAGTGTTGCTAATATTAGGAGGCCTCAATCCTCTGTTCTGCTGCCTTTCCACTCTGTTTGGTAGAAGATATGCAGTCAATATTGGACGTCTCCCAGGCTTCCTATAGGTCCATACCGCTCGCTGTTTGCGCTCTCTTGTCAACAAGCCTTTTGTTCCTCACGTTCTCATTTCCAGCCTTCTGTTTCTCATCGCCTTCCACTCATTTCCACTCTCATCTGTCTCCATCTTTGCTTTCCCTTACGTCCCTTTTGTGTCATTGCCTCAGATGAGTTGGTTTCCAAGGGTGCCGCTTTGCGTGAGCATTTTTTTTCTTTCGTTGCGTTTCTGACATGTCATGTCACTGACGGCCAAGTCCTGCTCTGCTCTGCTGAGCTCTCTTGTGCCATTCTGCTTAACTGTCACCATGGTGATAGTAGTTGCAGAAATGTACTGTACAGCCTAGTTTCTTGAGTAAGGGTGCTGCAATCAGGATCTTAGGGGCTGTTGGTCAATCGGAGGAAGCAGGATCAACCAATAACCATCACACATGCTCTATTTGAAGCCTATCGATGGTGTATAATTATTTATTTATTAAACTGTTCTTAACATTGTATATTTAGCATTAAAAATCAATGATGAGCGAGTATCATAAATAGAGAACTGCCAACACGTGCAAGATTTCCATTCTGTCTTAACTTAGAGCTGAACAAATACAGCTTGCGAATGGGAAAAATAAGCAAAATTTCATAAAATGGTAACTGGAATAAAATCTAAATGACACAAGAAATCAAGTCAACACCAATCAATTCCAATAGACACACCAAAGCACAGGGCTTTTATCAGTTTACTCTAATTTTAGACTAAATAAAAGATGCAACAACAGACGGTGACAGGCAGAATGTAGTTTCGCGTCATCCAGTGTTCAGTCAACAGACCACAGACGGTGATCAGCTGAGTGAGTAACAATTGAGTTGCTAAAAAGTGCTGCTCTTTTTCTTTCATTTTCAACTCAATTAGCTTATTTGGCATAAACGTCATGTGGACAGTAGTGCCACTGCATCAAGAAAAATATGAAAATGATATTACGCATTCACAAACGGAAAAAACACAATAATTACAAAGAAAAATCTGTGCATTCCATTATCTAATACATCTTTCTTTCTCTCTTCCTTAGCTGCAGTAGCTTTGAAAAACATCACATTCCTTTGTGTGACTAATCTTCAAGTATCTCAGATTCGTGGCGTTGAAATAATTTGGTTGCTTTCCTCCATTAGATATTACCTTGGAACACATTTTAGAACGACTATTTTACCTGCACGCAGAGAAAATGCGTTGCGAGTTTCCTATTCAGAGAACAGGGATCAAACTATTTCAAGGTAATAAGAATCAGCGGGCGATGAATTGGAGCAGCGATATTCTACAGCAATGTGCGAAAGCCTCAGGTATTGTTGTTGAAGATGGTGTCATACTGTGTAACATATTTAAGATATTTTAGAACCTGATTTTTCATACAGAAGGACACCAGAGCGGTATCTATTGTAAGTGCATTTTTATATGTCAATCTGAACTGGTTTCTGGAGTAACTGGTTAAAAGTTCCCTTATACTTTAATTATTAAAAACTGTGATGTAAGATAATGTAATGTAATGTAGAAGATATATATATATATATATATATATATATATATATATATATATATATATATATATATATATATATATATATATATGTCCAATATTTTACTTAATTGTACTTGCATCTTAAAAAAAAAGAAGTGCAGGATGACTACAGCAGCTGCTGTATCTCTTGTAGAGCAGCATATAGAAATCCATCCAAATATGGTGCTTTATTGCAGAGGTCTGTGTTCTGTAATGGAAGTCAAACGTCGGAAAAGGTCCTCAGAATGCACGTTTGTGTTAAATGAGGGTTTATAGCCTTGGGAGTCGCTCCCCCTCCCTGCACAGCCTGCAGAAATCCAGAAATTAACATAGAAATCAAACTCTATGGCAGGCCTCTTTCTCACTGTGACTGATTTAATGGAGTCATACGGTGAAGTATTTCATCTGCATTCATGGTGATCGAGCAGTCCGTCTTTTTCTACAGTCGGCCTGTTTCTTGTTTTTGCTCGGGACCTCCCACTCTTCTCTCCATCCCTGCCATGTTTCTGCTCTCTCTCTGTTTCACTTTGATGCTCTCCTTCTGCTGGAGCTTTGAAATGAGGCTGATGATTGGATCCGATCCCCAGAGATCTCATACCTGGACGTTTTTACAATACGCTCCACTCTGCTGCAGAAAGCTCAGCAGAGGATCAGCACAAGAAAATATGCTCCTTCCTACTGTTTCTTAATCTTGATTTATCTTCCTCTATATGTGTGTTTGACATTCCTGATGACTCTGTTGTGTGCACTGTGTGGCATTGAGTGGGAACTGCCAGGATTGTCCCTTTAACCTCTGGAAGGGAACTTTGAGGAGGCAGTAAATCTCTCTGATTAAACCCAGCTCTCTTTTTGTGTGGGACTGGACTGTGTGTGCTGTCTGTCATCTGAAGGATGCTCCCAGACTGTTAAAATTAAAAACCTTTGGAAGAGTCATGGAAACCAACCCCCTCCCTCTGTAACGCACACAAACGTTAAAAGGGAATGTATGGGTTTGAACAGCTCAGACTTCAAACGCAGCTGGAAAGGCCAACCTGACACTGGCTTGTGGCATTTTTCAAAGTAGTCATACCTTCAAAAAGACTTTTGCAGTTTTCTAATTTTCATCCTAAACTGTTAACTGTTTTAGGGCTTGGTGAAAACGTGAAAACTACTTAGTATACCAGTGCAAAAGACAGTGGTAGTTTATAGCAAAAGGAACGTTTTAAAGTGCAGCATGACTTTACTTTTCCTTTTATGTCTTGATCTGTATTTTCAACACCAGAAAGTGTCTCAGTCAGTCAAGAACTTTCACGGTGGAGTCTTTAGTACAGAATATCATGGATTAATCTAATGAAATCCAAGCAGTTTGTACTCGTTTCTTGCTCCTGTCCCAGATAAAGTGATTTTTAAAAGTGCAATATAAAGTCCAGCACCTCAGTGGAAACAACTCAACCATGACTAGAAGTAGAGGCAATTAAAATATTTCTTTATGACACAATTAAAAAGCCATAAATCATAAAAAAGAAAACAGGTTAACTTGAATTTAATTGATTATATATTGTCCAATAATTTTTAAAAAATGAATATATAGAACTTTTCCCCAAGCATCCAAGGTGTTACCAATACTGGAAAAAATGTATTATATATATTTTACTATTTACATTTGTAATATGTTTCCATATATGTCTCCTATCTGCTCTCTGTAAACACTACCTGCAGTTCAGCCTAGTCCAGCTGTAAAGTGTCAGAATTTTGGTCAAATCAAAGTTTGTTGCTTGGAGTCACTAATGGCTTCATAGTTGCAGTAAAGAGCACAGAATTTTTTGATTTTTATAGAATTGGGTTAGAGCAAATGCCTGATTTTTGACCATTTTTAAAATCAAATATGTCGAATAAAGTGATTTTGATGAAAAAAATCACAATTCGGTTAAATTTTTCAATAGAACAGCACATTATAAATAGGAAGTTCGAGAAATCTGAAATGTAAAAATTCAATTAATCTGTCTGGCTCTGATAAATGGTGTCATTTTTAACATTTTTTTTTTTAAAAAGACAACAGCACGACAACCTACTTTCAAACCCACCAGTGGGATTTAGGGTTCAGAAGGTTAAACACAACCATCAAAAAAAAAAAAAAAAAAAAAAAAAAAAAAAAAAATTAGCAGCTTACAGAAAGCTTTATTTGTGCATTTGTTTGTCAATGTCTAATTGGTTTCCACTGTTTTAAGAAAAAACAAACAATAATTTATAGCCTCTGTGACCAAGGGCGCAATATATCTTTATGACACAATGACATGGTGCACTAAACCCAACCTGGCAACCCATCTTAATAAGGTCATTTATCATTTGCTGTGACTATAGGAACATGTAGACAGATGCACATGGGAACAGGATGCACACACACAAGTAATAAGTAACCAGGGCTGCAGCAAAATCTCATCATGCACAGATGGTAAGTGTCTGATACTGAAGGAAACAGCCTTCGGGCCCCGACTGACAGACAGTTGTCTCACGCCCAGGTGTTGCCGTCTGCGTAGCTGACATCCCATTCACTTTGGATACACTTTTTTCAACCTTCAAACTGAGAGACAGTTGCAAATTCCTGCAATTATGTCTCCCCGTTAGTATGAGCCTCATTTGTGAAAAGAAACATTTGGCATATTTTGCTTTTTGTGTTGCACTGGCCAATGGGTGTGTGGACATGAGATGTGAGAAAGTCATTCATTGGAGTCAGAAAACAGGGCTTCAAGGAACATCTCACACTGTTTACTTCTGTCATTGTTGGAGAGGATTGGCAAAGAAATGACGACAAGCAGCTAACACTTGCTACTCGAATGGAGACTACGGCTGTTTAAGTGCAACTTCAAAGCAAGAACTAAAGACAGTAACTTTTTTTTTCAAAGAATTTGAGCTATTTAGTTTCCCTTCTTGCAGACTGGTTGACAGAAAATGTCACAAATACACACTGTACAACATATCTGAGTTATTTATTTTTGTTTTTCCTTTTATTTGTATCTTAATAATGGACATTTATGTGAATTTGGACATATTTAATAAAAGAAAATTTCAGAAAAATGTAAAATACAAAAGCAATTGACTATAGATATTTTTATACTTACATTTTAATTTGTTCCATATTTAAGTTCTATCTGCTTCGTGCAACTCAATCTAGTTCAGCTGGAAAGTCCCTGAATTTTTGTCATGAGACTTTTAGTTGCATCTGAGTCACTAACGGCTTCCTGTTTTTGTCAGAGAGCACTACATTTTTAGTTTTCACAGAATCTGATTAGGGCAAACGGGCTATTTTTGGCAAAATTTTAAACAAGATTGATTAAATCACAATTTTAGGCATAGACGATGGAAGAGCAAGTGGCAAATGAGTAGTTTAAAGACCATTGGAAAGTTGAAAATGCAGTTTCTTTCTGTTCTTACAATTTCTTGTCATGACAAATAGTCTAATTTAGATATTTTTTAAAAAATAACATTAAATAGGGACATTTATATTGTCCCATAGTATAATAACAAGTACATATTTGGCAAATTTAGATTTTCCCACAATATACACTGTCATATTCCCTATTACAAAGTGAGCTTTTTCATGTCTAAGCAGCTCAAATACTTGTGAAAAGTAAGGAAAACATCACCATCTTTGGCTAAAAATAGTCAACAGTGACTTTAAGCACAATGCGAGAAATTTTTTGGTATTAATTGACAACTCTGAACTTTCTAAGTATTGTAGAGGTTTACTGACATGTGGGACACACAGTATAAACCCACTCCAATGGTAAAATTCACTATTTTGGACATCCAGTCGACCACTCCGACCTCCTTTCTATGACTTGTGGTGGTGTGCAAAAAAAGCTGCTGAACCGGTTTAAATGGAAACCAAGCCGTGATGTATATTCTCCAAAATGTATGTGACAAAGAAAATTGCTATTATATTAATGTACTTTTATAGGTTTGGAATATAAACTCCAACTGCATCACTGTTAAAAATGCAGAATCGTAGATCTGACAGCATGAAGAGTTTGGGCACTATCAAGTGACAGCAACAACAGTGAATTGCAGCTATGTAGGGCGGATTACACTCAGTTTTATACACGTGTGTGTCTGTGAATGTGCACGCCTAATGCAAAGTGACTAATTACACTTCACTCAGCAGTTGGCCTTCATTAAACATGAAAGCTCTGAAACATCTACTTCACCAAACTGGCTGAACTCGACATTAACAGTCCACTTCTGAAACAGGCAAACAAAGCAGAGCGCTGTCCAAACAGTCGCATTATGCACTAACCGGGGTCTTTGTGTTAGCTTGAATTAACATGTTTGTGTGCTTTGCCTTTGCATTGATAAGTGCTGTATTTCTTTGTGAGGCCTGAGGTCAAATAAATCTCATGTGCCCTTCCTTGGCTTTTGTCTCTGAGGTTCTCGGCTTCGTTAATACTTACGGGATAACAAAAGCAGCATTAATGACGGCACGGAAGCCAAATGTTCCTGAGGCCTCTGTGAATTATGGAACTGCCATGACTCATGACCTCACCTGAGCAACAAATTACAAGAGTCTGGTATGACTTATTTGGATGCTGTCATGGTTCAGTAACAGCGTGATGCTGTTGCTTCCTTGCTGTGGTTATGCAGAGGCACTGTAGCATGGACTGGACACTCATAAATCCCTATGCTGCATACACGTAGCTTCACATATGCATACACTTGTAGCTCCTGCATTTGCTTTCCATCTTTGCCTTGATTTTCATTAAACAAATTGCCATTGAAACAACATGGGCCTGCAGGCAAATCCAGCAGACAAAACAAACCCGACAATCAGCCTGAAACGCTCAAAGGGACCACAGCAACTAATATCGCACGCCGGCTCATTTTAAAATCATTTGGATAAAAATGGCACCATGTTGTTAAGCTAATTTGATCCATTCATGCCACTGCGGATAATAGATTCTCTTTGTGTGTCCCAGTAACCTCATTATTTGACACCAATCTCGGCACTAAAGAGGACCGAATATATCCTTTGACACCTTTTCAAGGCTTTTGGAAGGAAGAAAAAGAAATCAATAATTCAAGTGCTTTTTCTTTCACACCTACCAATCTCTTCACATTCCTCAAATTGCTATAATCAACTCCACTTCATCTCTGGTGAGACGACTTCATAATATCAACTTCAGCCTGGCTTGTTCTATATTTTGAAATGTCAGGCCACTTAAATTAGTTAAATCACCTTTGCTGAAGTTCTATTCAGAGTGGAAACTATCTCATCTAAAACATGTCAGACCAAAAGCAACTTTAAATCAATTAAACCTCTAATAGTGTTTACTTTACTACTATAGAGAATTTACCTGTAGCAGCTAAAGATCCAGATATTTTACAGTTGGTGAGGTAAAAACTGGATGAATATTCACCAGATGAGCACAAATCCATCTCCACCTTCACCTCATTGCACTGCAACGTTCTGCTAGGAAACCATAGATCCCAGCATTCATGCGGACGTAATTTCACAGATGAACCATAATCTCAGCAGCCTTTGCAAGCAGGACAATGTGTACTCCCACACAGCCTAGAAACAGCTTGAGGAACATGATCAAGAGTCCAAGACATAGACCCAGCCTATAAACTCCACAGATCCCAGTTTGACTTGAGCATCCACGAAGGCCCCAAAACCCACCAAGCCTAAGGGACTCACCATCTTGGTGCCAGACACTATAATAGAACCCCAGAGTCCCCAGAAACCTATACAATATTAGTCAGGTGGTTTAAATGTTATGACTGATCAGTATAAGGTAATATGGTCAATGTTGACGAAGAAAAATAGTTGTTACAGGTTTAACTGCACATTGGCTTTCATGTTGATTTACTCAGCCATTTCTAATATTTAATCACCCTGCCTTACACAAATAGTTATTGCTTTGACTCTAATGGTGCATCTGCTGCCACTAAGCTAACAGCATACCAACCATAATATGGAAGATCTGAGGAACGCTCTTGTGCTGACACAGAATATTCAGCAGATACAGTGCAATTTATTATTTTCTCTTTCGCTGGACCAACACCTGCAAACAAAACAAGTGTGACGTAGCAAAACTCTGACCCACTTAGGTGATCAAAATAAAATAAAAACACAAGGAGATCTATCCAAGAGCTGATGAAAAAACTCAACTTCAAGTTAAGTTTTCCTGCTACACTTCCTGAAGAACATCTCACCGACTAAATGGCTACAACTCTTGTCTCGCATCTTGTCCTTTAAAAATATGCCAAAAATCTGAGCCGAAATCAATAAAACTGGGAGGAGAATTTCACAGAGCCTAGCTTTACATGAACACTATATCTAGACTCTGTAATGGACCTTCCAAAGCAGCAGACACTAGTAGCTTTCCATCACACGTACACACAATCGTTCGCTATTCAGTGCTCGGCTGCCTGTCTGGCCAGTGGTGCTGAGCTCATGGCAGGCCAGACAGCATGGACCCAGCTGTAAAAGAGAGGCTGTAGCTATCTCTATACAAAAGCCCCAGTCAGCACTTTGCTACTCTAAAAACAGATGCTGTCTGAACTAATGAGTGTAGCTCTGAGCGAAGCAGAACAGGGTTTACATTGGGACAGTCCACAACTCCATGTGTGTCCTATTTTTGATTTACTAGTCTATTAAAGGTGATGCTCCTTTAAGGAATATTTACATCACGACAACTATGGAACTATTATTTCAGTGTTCAGATTCAGCAGTAGTAAGTGACATATTGTGCAGGAATGCAGATCCGCCACAGTGAAACATGGCTCTTGTCAGACTTGAATCCTCCTCATTTTGGCCGGAGGAGGCTCCGTCAGACAAAATGACTGCAGGGATTTTGGCAAAGATAAACAGAGTTAACCCACTCAGCTCTATCATCCAGCCGGTGTTAATGAGCTTGTGAGGGATCACACAGCTGTCTAAAACATGGGGGCTCTGCTTTCAGCCACCCTGATGCCCTGCGGGTCCCCAACCCTAATCCCTGGATCAATAATCTCGATGTCAATACAACCTCTTGTCCTGACACTTATGGATTTGGATACCTGATCCACATTATCGGTCAGTGTGTTAGTGGAAGTGTTCCGGTGTGGGTGAGAAAAGCCTAATCACAGTCAGCTGAAAGTAAAAGGAAGCTGACAGCGAGGGGAAAAGTATGTTCTTGGACAAAAGAAGGAACAAGCAAATCTACAACCTGATTCAGAACAAGGACAGTTTATCCTCAGCCAAACCAAATCTGACCCTAAAACAAAACATAGAGGAGTGCAAGTGACAAGAAATAGGGAAGGTGCTCCATAATTCATTAGTCTGTACAGTATTTTGTGGCCTGGCTTTGATTCACCAAAAGAGTAGCGGTGCTTCTAAACAAGACGATAAGAGACATATTTTAGCACATATATGTGAGAGGACATCAATTATTCAAACAGGAATCATCTCTCGTGGCCAGAGGGATCCCACAAATCCTGTGTTGCAAACTAGCCAAGAACATTATATTATCTTCCTCTTGAACCAACTAACAATAAAGACCTTGAGCTGGTCAGTTTGATGACTGTGAGCTTCTTCCAGCAAAAAGAACTAAAGATGAAGGCCAATCTGCAGCCTTCTGCCGCTACATTCCACTGACTAGAGTTGGGACAAACCATACCTTACGATGTAATTTAACAAATTAAGGCAACTCATCATGTATCTGTTGAGCCATTTCAAGTGGAAATTCAAAGTCTGAAGTCATTGTTGCGTGGCATTGCATCCAGTTGCAAGCATTGCAATGTTATGTCATCATGTGGGAAAAAGCTCAAAGATCATCGGACCACAAACAGTATACCCAACAGGAGAAAAAAGCATTATCAAAGAGAAATGATGGCCAAAATCTGATACATACATCACTGGCTTTATAACTGAAAAGATTTTTTTTTCATTGTAAAATGATTTTCTCAATGATTCCAACTATGATCTGTAAAAAAAAATAGACAAACGCTGACATTATTTAATCTAACAGCACAAAATCTGAACTAATTTATTTAAAATTGTAGGAGGGCAAAGCAAGACAAATATGCACATCGTAGAAGGTGAAATTGTGCCATGTTTGCCAAATAGTTTCATAAGCAATAACCAGATTATTGAAAATATTACAGATAAAATTGCTAAACATATTAACTGTTAGGGATGCACTATGATATTGGCATCGGTGGTATATCCAATAAAGGCTTTAAAATATAATGTCAGCATGAGCCCAAAATAGCATCTGGCTAAAAGTTTACAATTCAATTCATCATAAATACACGAGGCATGTTTTGTGTGTAAGTTTAAGTACTATTTTGCTCAGTGGCAGTGCCAGCAATAATGCAGTTGTTGTGCTACACCATCATGATGAAGAAGGAGTTAACCTGAAAGGGAAAGCTCTCAGTTTATCAGCTGGTCTACGTTCCAACCCTCACCTGTGGTCATGAGCTCCAGGCAGTGACCAAAAGAATGAGATCCTGGATGCAAGCAACCAAAATCAGCTTTCTCCACAGGGTGGCTTGGCTTAGCCTTAGCGTTAGCGTAAAGAGTAGTAGAGTCGCTGGCCTTTCATGTTGAAAAGAGCCAGCTGAGGTGGTTCAGGCATCTGATTCGGCTGTCTACTGGGCACCTATCTTTGATGGTTTTCTGGGTACATCCAACTAGACCCTTGAACAGACCCAGGACTTGTTGAAGGGATAACATATCTCATCTGGCCTGGGAATCCAACCCTGGAAGCAGGTAGAAAATGGATGCTTGGATGCCCAGTAAAAGCATACATTTGAAAAGCATTGCATTTGATGTCTGCATCTGCGAGTCGCCCATCACAATGTCCATCCATCCACTGTCTACACAATTGTTAACCCTTTGATGCACAACAAGGGTCAAGAGATACCCGTTTTCCATTGAATATGGGTCACTTTTGACCCATGTTGTGCATCAAAGGGTTAATCCTCATTAGGGTCGCGGGGATGGTAGAGCCTAACCCAGCTGACTTAGCGTGAAGGCAGGGGACACATTGGACAGGTCACCAGTGTATCACAGGGCTACACAAAAGGACAAACAAGCACACTCACATTCGCATCTATTCATATCTATAGACAATTTAGAATTATCAATTAACCTCAGCTTGTTTTTGGACTTTGGGAGGAAGCCAAAACACCAAGTGAAAATCCACTCATTCACAGGGAGAACATGCAAACTCCACACAGAAGGATCCCAGGCTCAGGTTGAGGCATGAATCCTCCAGCTGTGAGGCGGTAGCGCTAACCACCAAGCCACTGTGCAGCCCTCATCACAATGAGAATAGGCATAATAATGCATTGATTCCATTACAGGAGAAACCCAACAACCTTTGCAATTAGGTGCGCAGTATATGTGCAGATAATGGTATTCGTTCAAAATGAGTCGGAAAGTATTGGCATATTGAATCGAAGCAAAACTCCAATATTATGCTTCCCTAGTAACTCTTTCATCTCTATTTTACAAGATTGGAAAGACAAACTCAAAACTGACCCCCAAGTTGAATCAGCAGCTCTTACAGTCTCGACACAATACCACAAATTATAAGAACATTGTTATTTCCTGCACTAATGTTGGTTGGGGTTTGTCTGCACTCCATAGTTTCAAAAATTTGCAGTTTCACTCCAACGTGCCTTTTAATGTTTTTCCATTATATTACTTCATGCGTATGGGGGTAAAGAAAATATTGCCGTTATCAAGAGGGTGCAAGTTGATGCTACCTTGTATTCCTTTTGCTCTAATATAAGGTACACACACATCAGTCACGACTTCCCTAAAAAAATAAAACAGTCTTGGAAGACAGGATAAAAATCGATATGTGCAAATGGAGATTACAGATAAGGAGGTGGGTAGCCGCAAAATGCAATAACATTACATCAAGGCTGTGCATTATTTACCACCAATAAAATGTAGTTAAACTAATTATAGGCTATATCAGTCAAGTGCTTATGTGTCTACTGAGAGAGGGATGGACAGATTTCTGAAAGTTTCAAACACTTTAAGATAGTCACACACAATGCTGAAGTACAGTGGCATTAACTGTGACAGTGAAAGTGATCCAACAGTTGCAGGACACTCCCTTGTCACCTAATAGCTGGTTATGTGAGTGTGTGCACAGAGGAAACTACCATGGGAAAAGTAGGTGATACCCATTTTAGAAAAGGAGCTGCTCTTCCACTTATTAATGGGCCTTTTGTAGAGAGAATATCTCCCAGGTAATATATCACATAGCTGCAATGGATGGCTGGCTCGAATGAATATGTAACAAAGCAAAGGGGTTTCCTATGCTGCCGCAGTCATCAAAACCAAGGCTCTATGAGACTGTTTGCTCATCTTTCTTTTTTGTCTTGGGTTATTGTGTGGACAAAAAAGAAAGAACGCATACTTCACATGATATACAATACATAGACATGGACGGTCTCTAGCTGTGAATATCAAGTAGGTCTAAGAAACAGACCAAGCCAAGAGCTGTGTTCCCAACATTTCCATTAAAAAAACTAGCAGAAAAAACCCCAAAAAATATTTGGTGTCTGTAGCCAGTGGGTAGAAACCAAGTGCTGGCTTGTATTTAGCTGGGTAAAGGTTAAATGGGCTTTGTGAGTCATGGTTCAGAGCAGAGAGTGGAGGAGAGACCGAGTGGGTTGAGGGTCAATACCAGCAGTGTGCATACGGTGGGAAAATGCTGGGAAGACACGGGGGAAAAGAAAAGCTGGGCAAACAGGCGCAGTGCAGATCCATGTGCATCCCTTCAAGGCAGGAAGTAATTACAATTTAAAAAAATGTGGATGCGTTCAAATGTCATATTTTGTAACGTCATTTTGATGGCACAACAAGCTTGTGTCCATGACATTTCCACAGGAAAATGTGCAATCATATTGATGTCAGCTGGAAAAAACACTTACATAACTTGCTTTCAAGTAAAATGATTTCACTTGCTTTGATTTTTAGCTCAATATATCAACTGCTGCTATCAAATAAAGGTCAAAATGACAAAAAGAATAAAAAGATGTCACACTCTGGGCAGTTTTACTGGCCATGTACTTCAGTGATATGGAAGAGATGCTAATCATTGAAACATATGGCTGTCATAACAAAACTAGAGCTGCTGGTTCACAATTAAGTCCTTAACGTGGTCAATTATCTGTGCCCTGGTACAAAAGCAAACAGTTCTAAGGAAAATGTACAGCAGAATATCTTGAGGGACAAGACCTCCAAATCTAAAGGCCAGGGTTTGCTGCTGGAAACTGGGAGATTCGTCTCTCGGTGTTTGGGGATGAGTTGCTGCCCCAAGCAAAGACATTTATGTATCTTGGGATCTCTTTCACGAGTGATACAAAAATGGAGACTGAAATGAACAGAAAGACTGCGGCAGCATCAGCAATAATACGTGCATTGCATGGAACTGTCTTGAAGATGGAGCTACGCCGGAAGGCAAAGCTTTCAATTTACCCTTCAATCACCAGTGGTCATGAGCTCTGTACCCATGATCTCATTCCTTTGATCGCTACCCAATCAGTCGAAATGAGATTCCTCGGTTGGGTGACTGGGCTCAGCCTTTGAGATAGGGCGAAGAGCTTGGACATCCGGAGGGAGCTCAGAGTAGAGTTGCAGCTCCTTCGTGTCAAAAGCAGGCAGCTAGGGTATTTCAGGCTTCTAATTAGGATGGGTCCTAGATGCCTGGGAGGAGACCTCGGGGTAGACTCAGAACCTACTGGAGGAATTACATATCTCATCTAGTCTGGGATGCCTTCAGATCAACCCAGGGGGAGCTGGAAAATGTTGATGGGTAGAGAGATGTCTGGATTGCCCTGCTTAGCCTGCTGCCACCAGATAAGAAAATGGATGGGTGGACGATCTGGAGATTTGGATGTACCATAGTGTTCCTGCTTCCAAATGACAAATGGTTTATCTGGGACTGGCAATGTTTTACTGATTGGTATTGACAAGAACCCCAGCCCGTTTCATTATTTACATCTCCTGTCAGACTTGTAAATTTAAAAAAAAATTGTAAATTCTGCAGCAATATCAATCAATACTTGATTACTTGATAATAATAATAATTGAGCAAACACTTGAGCCACAGACACAGCTGTTACAAATTCAACCAGGTTATAGGCTAAATGTATTTCTTTTCGACTAGATTTAAGGATAGAATCAGATTTATAGCCATTAAGCCTCACAGAAGGCTTTGTCATGGTGACCCTTTACTTGCTAATCTCCCACAACACTCTACTCACCAACCCGGAAGTGCCTGCCTCACTAAGCATCAGTGTGTAAGCAGCATGTCGCTGTTGTAGCTGCTAGTTTAAACTACTACAAGTACAGTATTATTGACAGGAACAGCAAATCAATCTGAGCGGTTGTTACATGATTAATGATGGGGAAAAGAGAAAAAAAAAAAAAACAAAGTTCTGATACCAAAATCAGTTTTTAGTTTTTGGATTTTTTTTCTCTAATCTGATGGTGAGTTATCAGATTATTTGAATATTTACTGAAATTAAATCATGTGAGAAGTTGAGAGGGATAAATCCCTACTTGGTGGAGCCATAAACAACTCAGACATCTGAATTTTGAGCCATCTACACATTGCCACTGGTTTATTCTTTGACAATGTGCTGCATTTTAAAAAAAAAGTAGTTATCTTATCCATTCGCTCAAATCTTCATCTTAAAAGTAACTGTCAGATGAAGGTAGTTGAGCAGATAGTCTAATGTTTACATCTGTAATGCAGTGGAGTAGAAGTATGAAGCAGCATAAAATGGAAATACTCAAGTAAAGTTCAAGTACTTCAAAACAGTTCTAAAGCACGGTATTTAAATAAATGTGCTTAGTCACTTTATCTAACCGATTACAGCAAAACTTCTTGAAAATTAAATTGATTTTTGAAGGATGAGTAGAAGTTTCGCTAATTGTATGGATGAGAACATGTTGGAAGGTGCCCTTCATTCTCGTTGATGTTCCTTCAAGTGAACATACACATATAGATACGTAAATCAGAAACTGCCTATAGAACTACATCTCTGTTGCCTTTGTGCAGGTAATCTGCCTGATTTCAATCTCGCTGTAAGTATCATCACTGTATATCTTCACAATCTGAGCAGGGACATCAAGGTTATCTGTTTCCCACAGAACACAGATCAAGAAAGCAAAGAGCGCAGAACAGATAGAAGCTAATTCAGTAGAAAATGATACCTGATCACAATCTGTTCTTTCTTTTGATTAGTGCCAGCCACACAGAATCACAAAAAAACCCCAAGAAACAAACTGAAGTACAATTCACTTTGGCAAAATCAAGCAAAACATCAACAATATTTCCCGGCAAGCCTACAGAGGAGTGCCCAGAAGACAACAGAGACATCTTCGGTTAAAGTGGGGCTGTCTCATACTATATCTCACGTCAAACTGCAATAAGCTAAAGTGCTAAGACAGCAGCCGGGGATGGATTGTGTCAGGGGGCAAAAAAAACCAAGGTGAGTAACACAGGCGAGCTCTGATAGGACAATGCAGAGTATCTGGCAACCCCCAAAAAACAACCAGCGCAGCAGTTTCAAGGGTGAAAGAGACGGAGTGGCAGAGTGCGGCATAATCACTGATGTGAAATGCCATTGACTCATACGGGCGGACATCCAGATGCATCAAATGATGCTGAGTAAGAATAAAAAGGAAATGACTTATTCTTACAGTAAGTCATAGTCCCACAGAGGCTGCTCTACATCAGGCCAGCTGATATCAAAACAAATGCTGAAAGTACATTTAAATGGGTTAATGCATTGTTTACAGCTGCAAACACACTTTGTATTACGGTCATTTTTTTAAAATAAATTATTCAATATATTTTAAGCACCAGCTAATCCACTGGTGAAATGCGAAGCATATGCATTGTTGCAATAGCTTGAGCATGTTAGCAAGTCACTCATTCAGCACAAATGAAATAAAAAGCTGGAATAAACAAGTATTAAAGGCTTTAAAATGACAGATGCATCTCGTTGTGTCCTCTTGCAAGGCCCATCAACATGAGGCTCTGTCTGTCTTTAATTGGTTTATCAGTTAGCAGATGCAACTTAAGCTGATGGATGGCTTTTCAGCGCTGAGAACTTGCTCTGTTCTTCGTCCTCTTCATCTGCTTTCTGCACAAGTTTATCTTTTGCTACAAAGACATTCTTTCAGTGCAAGCAGAGGACTCTCGGTGAAGGAATGGCCTTCTTTCTGGGGTCAGACGAGGAGGATCAAGGACTTATTCAGACCCGATCAAACTGGAGGTGCTTGATTACCAGACAGGGCGACTTTCTTTGGAGAAAAATCCACCATAAGATGTAGGAAAATCCACTACTTTCACTGTACTGGTGTAGAAGGGTCTTATATAGGTGTGGTTCGGATGCCGTCTGCTTTGGTCTAGTGAAACAGCTTTAACAGCAATACATAATTACACACTCTACAAATCATGCATGAAGGCCTTCAGATAAATTCCCCATCAAACTAATCTCCTCTCATGGCCAGAGGTTAAAAAAAAAATCTGCTAAATAAAGCGATGATGCAGTTCAACACAGCAGCGTATAAGCAAAGAAAAAAAATAATCAGTCAAAGCTTACAGATTCAATTAAACCCTGTCAAAACATCTTTTAATAATCACTGCTGAGGCTGGTTGGTTCACACCCGTCATGTGACGCTGGTGCCTTGAACCAATCGGATGTTTGGCGTGATAAGGGGACTTCTTTAATGGCTTCTTTGACCTAAATCCTCACTAATCATTTTAGAGCTGTGACAAAGATTCTGCTGGATGGGGGGGTAATATTATTTTTAAGCCTATTGTACAGTGAATTAAGCTCACACTGCTGGGATTTAAACATTGCTCCTTTGTTTCCAGCTAAAAAAAGAAGAGGATATACAGTCGATCTCCATATGCCCTAGAGGATTTAAATTATTTTGATTTTTTTTCTACTCTCTTGACACTTTTTGTCAAATCCGTACAATACTGATGCCACTTTTCCTTCTTAAACAAAACCTATAATAAAAAATCCAACCACATAAGGGTAATATTTGATGAAAACATGACTGAATTTGGTGGTTTTAATATAGAAATGTGCCGTTTCGCATAGAAAATCCCACCTCTACTGAAAACAATGCTTGCCCGCATATGTCTCGGTATGTGAAAGTGAAATCAGCCGTTCAGACAGATACACTGATATGTTTTTACACTCAGCAAGTGACAGCTACTACCAGTCTGGCAGCTCCTCTGCTCTCACCCACTCGCCCATCTGCTGCCCACCTGATCCACACAAACAACTCATCTGCAGCCTACAGGCAGAGCCGAGCCTACCGATGGCCTTCTGTGCAAAAGAGGTGAATTGAAAGTGTAATTATTGACCTTTTATGCTGACTTTGTGTCCATTGTGTGCATATGCAAGCATCAGTGTGCATTCTGTGTGTGTGCGTTCAGTAGTTCAGCAGCAGTGTCTCCTTTTGTTAATCTCCAGTGAGCTTCAGATGAGTCCTGGCACAGCTGGTGATCACAGCAGCACATTCTTCTTCTTCTACTCTTCATTCTCCTTCACTCTCTCTTCACCACAGCTTTTGCTTCCTCATTCATTTTCATTTCTCTTGTCTTCACTCTGTTCTCTAATATTGCGCCTTGCTATTTTTCCTCTTTTCTCGAGTGAAATAATGACAAAGGAGACATTTTAGCAATTATTGAATTGTTTAAGTTATTAAACTAATACCAAAGCCAAGTATTTGTAGGTTCAGACTTTTGAAATGAAAAATGTTGAGTTTAATCTTATTTTAAATTGAATATTTTTAGCTTTACAACCACTGAAATTTGCAATTTGATTTGCTGTTTTGGGAGGTTGTAACACTTTTTTGATATCTTCAAAAAATATTTTTAAGATTAATAAATTTGCTCATTTATTTTGATTAATTATGTAGATAACTGTTTAAAGAGCATTTTTTCCTCAAAAATTAACACAATTATTCCTTTTTTAAAATTGAACAGATGCATGTAGCAACCTGCTCCTGAAAGAAATGTCAGTAGAAATCAAATTTCAGCACTAAAAGCAATAATACCTTGATACTGATGTTGATTTTTCAAAGCTAAATGGCTTAAAACATTGTTAAAAATGTTCTGAATACATAGATTAATGTCTATAAAATCTATATAATCTTACACTGAGACAGTAAATACTGTATGTTGCATAGGGCTGTAAATATAATTACTTTTATAGTCAACTAATGGTAAAATTATCTCACCAGTTATCATTTTGTGTGGAAGAAAAGTACAATCACAATCTCTAGGTCCAAGTCTACATATTTAAATCATTTGTTTCATCACACTGGAGAATAGTTTTGCCTTAAAAGTGACTTCATTCATCAATTATTTTAAAAAGTCGCAGATTATAAGTTTAAGCTGAAGAAGTTGAGTTGGAACAATTACTTTCATTGTCGATTATTTTCTCCATTAATCAATTAGTTGTTTGGTGTATAAAATGTCAGAAAACGACGATCACTGTTTCCAAAAGCCCAAAATGACCTTAAATGTCTTATTCGGTCTTCTATCCAATGATATTGAGTTTACTGTCAAAAAGGAGGACAGAAAATTGAAAATATTCCCACTAAAGGAGGCAGAATTAGAGAATTTTTTTCCTCTTAAAAATCACTTAAACTGATTAATTGTTTATTAAAATAGTGAATTAATTTACTAGATGAAAACTAATCAATTGATTGCTGCAGCTCTTATAATGAATTTGATGTGTAACAAAACACACTGGCAAAAGGAACTTTCAGTGTGTTTATCTGCTCGTAGTAAACTGAGTTGGTTTCTTCCTGAAATGAAATCTACCCGACACAAACCCAGCTGATTTATTGTTCCCCTTCTAGCCCCTTGCTGTGCCAAACTAGGTCTCCCCCATCTTCCAGCAATAACATCCTTTTCTAAAAAAAGGAAAAAACACAATTAAAAACCATCTGTCTCGTATGGAAGGCCGAGAGAACAACAGCATCTGCTCCACCAGCACAAGTCTGAACGTCAGACTCTGGCTCTGGCTTGAACTCGTCCCCATTTTCCAATCCATCAATCTCCAGCCACTCATGCTAATTTAACGGAAACAGCCAACCCAAACATGAAAGCCAAAGGGGGTACAGGGAAGGATGTGGGGCGCTGTTTACGCTCCTCCCACGGTAAACCCACCATCATCGCTGCAGGGTGCCATTAACCCAAAGCCTGTGTGGCGCTAATTGTCTTTATTTGGCTTCAGCTTCCACAGAGGTCTCAGTGATATCTGGGAGGAACTCGTACATCTGGACTGAGACAAAACCCCAGAATGCTGCTGTTATGACTTCATTAACATGTGCACCTGCATACTTCATAGATGACTGCTGATGGAGAGACGACCCCTGGGGATGAATTAAATGACAGAAGCAATGTTTTCTTGTTGTGGCGGCGCCTGAAGCAGCTCACGGTTTTAGAATCCTAAATGCAATTTCAGTGTAGTATGTAGCGTTTCAAAGACTCTAACTGATTTAGCATCTTCTCAGTATATCAAGTGCAGATTTATGTGCATCTTTAGCTCTAAAATATTTCATTTCATTATGCCTGACATAAATCAGAGACATTTTCATAATTGTTTATTTGTTTAAGTTATTTAATTAAGGGGAAAAGTTGATTAAAAGTTCTGAAATGTCCAAATTTCTTCACTTTTCTGTTCTCTTTTTCATCTATTTTTCACATTTTATTATGGTTTCAATTTGAAATTTGAAAACTTCATTAAGAAGTTGTACCATTTATCACTATTTTCTAACATTTTACCAAAAAAGTTATTAGTTAAAAAAAGACCAAATTTCAAATTTAATTATTAAATTTTCTCCTAATTTAATAGCTGTATGTAGCAACCTGCTCTTGAAAGAAATGGCAGTAAAAAAAATTAAGTTAGCCATAAAAATAATATTGGCTTAATATTGCTTTTTAAAGATTAATGACTTTAAACACTGTTAAAAATTATTCATTTTAGTGTTTAGTGTAATAATTTCTTTGTGTTTCTGCATTTAATTTTACTTTACAATAAACACTTGGATTTCTAACTATCTGAAGACTTGAAATTTGAAGACTTCATCAGGAAATTGTAACATTTTGTCACAATTTTCTGACTATTAAGAAAATGAAAAAGGCATCATATTAATAAAAAATAAATTGGCTATTTTTTTGATCATATACACTATTGTTTATTGTTACTTTCATTCATTTCTTTCATTCAAAATTATCCTCTTTATTTAATAGATGCATGTAGCAACCTGCTCCGGGAAGAAATTGCAGTAAAAATCAAATATCAGCAGTAAAACCATTATTAGCTTGATAGTGATATTGCTTTTTAAATTTGATTGGCTTAAAAGAAAAATAAAATGAAAGAAAACATTCTAAAGACACTGATTCTTAATAAATAAATGTCTGTTCCTGTGACTATATGTATTCATTTTCTTTGTGTAATTGTTGCTGATTCATGTTTCTGGCTGAAAAAAATCGACTAAATCCGGCTTTTGATGCTTCATTGTAGTTATTTACCTCTTAAAAATGCTCCAATCCACAAAAACAAAGTTTCACAGAATGAAATCTGTCACTTGTCACAGTGAAAAAGAAAGGATCTGACCTCAACCCTGATCCCCGAAGCAGCCTGAAAGCAATATTCAGCGTCTCCCTTGTCTCCAGATTGTGCCATCACTTAGGTGACATGGGGCAGAATGAGAATGCACCAAGAACCCACCATAAGCTCCATCACCCGACTCCTGGCCTAATGGGCCGTGGATAAATGGGGGGAGCGACGTTGACGCTGCATCGGCCGTGAGTAATGGCTCTGCTCTGACAGTCTGGGGAGTTGTCACAGGAGACTGAAGTCATGTCGTCTCATGTCTCGTGGGGGGGAAGGAGGCTCGCCAACAGCCGTCACGATGCCCTCACTGCCAACACACGACACCTGTCACGCCTTGAGATTACAAAATAAGTGATTTATTTTCAAACTGAGATGCAGCAATTGAGAAAATGACTCCTAGTCTTGTCAAATTTAAGCAAATGATGTCTTTTCCTGAGTAAATTGAACACTTTAATACACCAGATGTTAGAAAGATTATTTTAAAGTGCTATAATATGTTTGAGTATGGTTGAATATACCTTTTTACAGCAGCAGAACTTCTAACTTGTCATGGCAGAAAGAGCAAAGGAATTACTCATATAATAATGGTGCCTCTGTTCTATTCAAGTGCCTTGATGGAATTCAGCCATTATTTCATTTTACACCTGAGCTTTTCCTACTGCGACTTGTCAAAATGTTTCACAAGAAAAGGTCTTTTCTATTAGGGAGTTCCACTGATGCAAAGCACGACTGTGAAATGAATGCTGAGTAAATATTGCAATTAAAAACAAGAGAGAACGGATATTTGGAAGTTACAACTCTGTAAAATCTGTTGTTTTCTTTGGACGTCTGTAGATAAACTCAACTACTGGTTAAAATGTTTAAAGAAATAAAACCACAGGAGACAACTAGAGTCAAACATGCCTTCGTTCTGTTTCTGTGTAATAATATTAAGGCAGAAATGCTGACTAGAACTTTCACAATCTAGGTTAGCAGGCTGATACTAGCATCGTGGTGCAGCCTCAATGCAACACAACTGCAGGTCTCCCATTCAATGCAACACTTCTGAATAAGAAGCCTGCAGAGTTTTTATGTAGAATTGAAGTGAATCAGCTCCGGAGTTGCAGCAAAACTGGCTTAGGGTCAGAGTGAACACACTGCATGGAGTCATATTGTACCGCAGAGTGTTACAACAACAGCAGATGCTGACTGCAAATATTAACACTGCATGAAACAACTCACCCCTTTCAAATTCCACAGCGACACATAGTGCCATTCTTCTTAGCGTCACAATGATTCCTGCTGCTCTGGTCGCACAAGATCGTAGCGTTCAAGCAAACACATCATGCTTGATGCAATACCACAGTTTGAAAGTCAGCGATCACAACAGATAAAAAACAGAGTCCTTTAAATGAGAACGAGAACACAATGTTGCAACAATAAACACCGAATCCCATCTATAATTGAGCATATATAAAATATGTATCCTGTCATACCTCACTCTCAGCTGCAAACACCAACAGAGTTCGGTCTACAATCCACTCTACAGTGCAACTAAAACATCGGTTATCTCGTATTATCGGCCGATATTGATGGATTGGTATTGGCGTATATGTTGCTCAAAATGAACACATAATTTTAAAGGATATAATGCAGAAAAAGACACTTGGGGTAACTTGAAATGAAATGATTCCATCACATAGTTTGTCCAGAGCAGCTCTAGTGTTCAAAACACTTTCTGCAGCACATGTAGCAGAGCTGACAGTGGTGCAGAGTCATGTGGTGTCTTCATGGTAAGCTGTGAAGTCGTTTGTCAAATAAATTGCTGAAAAGCTAATAAAAGTCAACCCTATCATTTCCACTTTTGCTATAGCCAACATGTACATACACTACCATTCAAATGCTTGGACGCATCTTCTCATTCAGGTTTTTTTTATTTTTATTTTATTTTATACATTGTATATTAATACTGAAGACATCTAAACTATAACAGAATGCACATGGAATTATGTTGTAAACAAAAAAAGTGTTAATCTTCAGTATTAATCTACAATGTAGAAAATAATACGAAGAAATGAAAAGCACTGAAGGAGAAGGTGTGTCCAAACTTTTGACTGGTAGTGTATATATACAGTATTGACTAATGCATGAATACTAGAACTTCTTACTGCCTAAAATCAATATCGACCCCAAAAAATCCAATAATGGTCTGACTCTGGTCCACATTCCACCATTGCTTCATGTGCAATTGTCTTTTACCTCCTCTAGCAGATTCATATCTGCAAACACAGAGAGCTTACTCATAACTATACTTTGACTCGAATTGAGTGGATTATCTTTTTCATCTTTACTGCTTATTTGCCTCATCATTTTTAAACATTATAGGGCAAAAAGCATGAAATCTTTCTGCACTTTTGCTTCAAGCTGACCGAAATGAACAATCAGTGCATCAATTTTGATGATTATTTAGTTTATTATTTAATAATTATTTCAACTCTGAAAATGCGAATAATTAGGCTGATAGTTCCTTTACAATGTTTTTTTTTTTTTTTTACCCTTGACAAATGATGTTCACTTCAGCTGCTCATTAAATCTTACAATACTGTCTTGTCATGTTTTGTCCTTCTCTGTCTTTGCTTTTCAACTCGTGCTAAAGGACATCTCTTCCTCAACTGTTCAGAATTAGACAAAAAAAAAAAAAGCATCAACAATTCCCTCATTTTAAGGAAGAAGCGACGATCAGGATAGGTCACAGGGCCTTTATTTGAAAACAGGGCCTTCCTCGCTTTGCTTTCTCCCGCCTTCAAGTGAAAACACTTGAAATGAGAGCCGGAGGAGCTGAGCTACAGCTGGCAGCATCTCTAGCAGACATCAAATAATCGGCTCAGCGCTGCGGGCCTCTGCTGAAAACCTTCCTGCCTGCACCGGCCGGCAGCAAACCCTGCTGCAGCAGCTCAACAGACGCATCCAACACAACAGCTCCATCCTCACACCGCTTTCCGCCTCCTATCTGCCTGCTTTGATGCTCCCTCCTCAATATGCAGCGCACAGACTGCAACGGTCTGCCTTTGATGCTCTGCACAATCCTCACAAAAAAAAGAAAAAAAACACGACAATCTGAATCAGGCGCCTCCATATTGCGATATTTGCACCTGGTCCTGCAACATGAACCAGCATCAGTGGGAGAATGAGCTGAATAACTGACAGACACTGCAGCGTTATTCTCAAAGCGACATGTGTGGAAGATCCGTGTTTAAAAATAAGAATTAATAATACAAAAAATAAAAGCACGATCAGACTCACCGATTGCTGCAAACCGGCTTCCTCCTCCTCCGTCAATGTGGATGCTGCTGGTAGATGATGATGATGAGGAGTGTGTGTGTGAGTGTGACTGAGTGTGTGTGTGTGTGTGTGTGTGTTAGAGGGACCGTGTCCGGCTGGTGTGTCTGTCCCCCCTTCAGCCGCTGCAACAGCAAGCTGCGGTCCGCTCGGATCCTCCGCTTCTCCTCACCAGCTCCCCTCCGCTGTCAAAACCAGCAGCCGCACAGATCCTATATGCTTCAGACAGGATGACGCACTCCTCCCCGGAAAGCCTGGCCCACTTTCACACAGCTGTGAGTGTCTCCATGGCTGATTAGTCACTTTAACCCTCCTGTCGTCTTCATTTACGGGCACCAAAAAATACTGTTTCCTTGTCTGAAAAAAATCCAAAAATTCGGCCAAAAATTTCCCCAATTTTCGGAAAATTTGCAAAACTTTCAGGAAGAAAATTTCAATAATTCCTTAAAAGTTTCCCTTAAGAGTTTTATTTTATAAACCCCCCCCAAATTTGGCAAGAAAATTCTTGTAAATGTTTTCAAAAACTGAGTAAAAATCTTACAAAAAAATCCTAAAAATATCTAAAGTTATTCCACATATATCAGTTAAACTTCTAATATTTTCTTTAAGAACATTCACAAAAAAAAATCAACCAAAATCCAGCAAAATTCGCTGGATTTTGGTTGATTTTTTTGTGAATGTTTTCAAAAAACATTTTTAACATTTTTTTCCACCAAAAAAATGTTCAAAGATTTCCCAAAAATGTTGAAAATGTGGACATCAGAAGTTTCACTGTGAAAATATTTTTTTTCTCCACATTTTCAAACTTTAAAACAGGTCAATTTTGACCCGCAGAACAACACGACTATATTCAACTACTATATTCAGGCTAGATGCATTTAATAACTAAAATGTAAAGTGGAGGGACACAATCATTAAACTGCCAGGATGTTCAGTGGACCACACGTTCATAAAAACACATAAAATAAATAAATCAGCACATGCAACATTACGCTTTTCACTAGTTTGTGCAATATTTGCTAAATATCATGTGTATTCTTGCAGTTTTTATGTCTAATATGTCCCATTGCATGTGATATTATTTTATCACCTCAAAATCATTGCCAGTATTACTTATTGTTTTTTCCATTCAACTTAATATTCTAGCTTACCAGTGATGTATCACACTTACATCTTATTGCTTTTTTTCTCACAGTATAGTTTTTTTGAGCAATATCTGGCAAAAGAATTTCCTTTGCGATTGATGAAGTTTTATTTTATCTCATATTATCATTGTTTTCTTTCCACAACGAGCCTTTCACACTGATAATTTAGTCAGAATTTTATCACAGTGGATAAATAGTTACAGTATCTTCTAGAAAAAGTCTTCTGATAATTCAGTGCTTAAAAGTACAATGTATTGAAATTTAAAAATGGCCGAAACATTTACTACTTTGTGCATAAGATGTATATATAAAGTTAGAAAATCCAAACTAACATCACTCAGCAACGCCTAAAAGAAGAGCGCACTGCCATTCCGGTGCTTAGTGAACATGGATATAGTCAGACTGCCACTGATTTGAAAGCAGCAGCAGAACTGTTCATTACAACCTTTACGTTAACATAACACGGCTCCTCCAGGAGCTACAAAGGGAAATACATCAGAGTGACACCACTTCGTTTTCCGCCTATCTTTGAGTCGCTCCCAGTCCGGTGAAAACAGTCGCAACTGCAGCGACCCCATTTAACGAGCGGCAGCAGAGAAACCTGCACACAGACACGAGCAATAAACAGAAACCCTGCAGAGCATCACCTATTTATCTAATACTGGGTGGTAGTAATAATGTACAGAAACCTGTAACCTACACTGTCAAAAATTATTCAAATCTGACAACAATGGTGCCAGAAAAAATCTGTTATAATTTTAAAAAAGTGTAAGAACAGTTATTGTATGTACCGCAAACGCAGTATGTCACTGTTAACAGTTGGAACTCTACCCAACTAAGGAAATTATTGTACTTCTTGAAAAATAAATGTAAAAAAACAAAAAATATCACTCATACAGTGCACACTTTTAAATGACTGACATGTAATAGACAGAAAAATACCTTAAATATAGAAGAATTTATATTAGAGAAAAGGAAAAATATATATATAATTTAACAGATGAAACACCTTTAGCAAAGAAAAGGTAGAAAAGTTACCACAATACATACAAAAACTAGAGAAAAACTGTAATTGTAAATTGTAAAACAGAACGCAATTGTTCAAGGTTTTGGCTTTTTAACGGTTAAGAAGTAAATTTAAAAAACTAAAAATCTGTGATTTTATGACCTGTAGTTCAACAAAACTGAAAAATCATCTCTAAAATAACAGGAAATGTTCAAAAAAGTACAGTGTATACGTCCGTGTAAATCATCAGCAAGTTTTGTATTGATGTTAAAATGTTTTTTTCTGAATTCAGAAATTTTCCTTATTGATTTTTTTTCTAGATCATTTTATATTTGTTTCTATTTTAAAATTCATTTAGCAGTTTAATCACTGGCACTTACAGTAGTTTGAGAAACGCTCCCACAGACAATATCTAGCACAGTTATGGCTCCAATAATCTATTCTTCCAAAATCACAACACAAAACAGCATCCAGAGAACTAGTAAGAGAAAGGTGTCAAACTCATTTTAGTTCAGGGGCCATTCAGCCCAATTTGATCTCAAGTGGGCCGGAGCAGTAAAATCACAACATAATAACCTGTAAATAACCACAATTCCAAATTTTTCTTTTGTTTTAGTGCAAATAGTACATTCTGAAAATGTTCACATTTAAAGAACTATCTTTTAACAAAACATTATGAACAACCTGAAATTTCTCAAGAAAAGTAAGCTAAATTTCAGCAACATTACGCCTCAGTTTATTATTTACACATTACAACTTACAGATCACAGTGTTTCTACAAAGGAACAAAACATTTAGTCACCGGTATCAGATGCAAAATGACCAAAACGAGACACAGAACAACAAAAAAATTAGACAAACAACACGAAACAAAACAGACAAAAAAATTAAACAAATGAGACAAACAAGACCAAAAATCACAAAAGCGAGAAACAAAACAATAAAAAAGTAGACTAACAACACAAGCCAGACAAAACCCCCCCCCCAAAAAAACGATACAAAACATCGAACAAAGCAAAACACAAAATGACAAAAATAAGACAAAAAACACAAGCAAGACATAAAGGAAACACAAAACGACAAAAACGAGAAACAAAACGACAAAAACATGACACAAATAACAAAAGTCAAGTTATTTTAAATGTATAGTTTTACAATCTTACAATTTGCAGTTAATGTCTTCTCTGTAATTTTCACAATTTGCAAAGTCACCCGGCGGGCCGGATTTGACCATCTGTGGGGCCGGTTTTGGCCTGCGGGCCGCATGTTTGACACCCCTGTAGTAAGGAGTCAGTGGGTCTTCTAGACAACATATATTCCAAAAAAAAAAGTGAAATTGTGAGTAAAAAGTGTCGTTTCTAGAGGATTTCCATGACAGGTGTTTCTGTGCCACCATCACCAGACAGGTGGTGGATGCCGAGCTGCTGTCAAACACTCCGCCACACTTCACCTTATTACCAACCCACATCACATTATGAACCGCAGGACCTCGTTCTCACATGACAGCGACACCCTTCACCCATCCGGCGTCGCTCAATTACAAACGGACGTCCGAGCATGTCTTCCACACATCATCAGCAGTCGCCATCAGCATCCGTAAAGTTCTGCCTGTTTCTCTCTCACACTCATCATTTCACACTCATTTTATGTCAGTAAAAGTGCAAAAAATCAAACCAGCGAGCTCAGTTTTTACAACTGTGTCTTGCTCATGCGTAGCTCCCCATGAGGCATGTTCACATGAGCAGCATCGCGTGAAAAAAAGAGGTAAACATGTACAGTTCCTCCACATGATAAGTGCATTTAGTAACAGTCATCCGGGCCGAGGGGCATAAATAGTGAGTAATGCTCCTTTAACGGTGATAAGGCCACAGGGAAGGTGTTTCAGCCATAAAGCTCCTCGCAAAACATGACTAAACTTGAGATAAAAAATGTGTTGGTGCGTCAGTACATGCACCACACGGCTCACTGATTTCAATGCATTCTTTCTCTTTATAGGTGTGACTAAGATGATCTTTCCAGAGTGTTGATCTAGAAGATTACAGACGTTGGGTGCAGACAGCGTATTCTGACATTTCACGTTTCAGGGTAAATAGGATGTGTTTGTGTGTGCAGGTGTGTCCGAAAGCTAACCGACTGGCGGAGGTCTGTGGAGAGCCACACCACTGTGCAAACTGTTTCTGCTCAATGAAGAGACGTGATGGTGGACAGATTTTTTTCTTTTTTTTTTTTTTTTTTTTTACAATGCAACATAACAGAAATACCAAAGTCAAGTGTGAAATGCCAATATATTTTCATTTTCGCTGCTGAAGAAGTGTCAGATATCTTACAAACTCTATAAGCACACCATATTGCCTGATTAGATTTGTGCTCAAGTCATTTTTCAGTATCATTTTACACTTTAAAACTCTACTCCAGAGCTTCACTGTGTGCTTTAAAACCAGTTTGTACAGTTCAGGTTATATTACAGAAAGACAAAGTCTCTTTGATACTCACCAGAGACGTGCTTCCACACTGTTATTGTTTACACAGCAGCTCTCCTAACTTGGTCAGAGAGCTACAGTGATGTAAAGCAGCTGGGCTCCTTCCTCCCACTGATGGGCTTCTTCACACCACTTATGCTGACGTGACCCAGGTAAGAAGAAGAAGAAGGGGAATCATCAGGAGGAAGATGCAGCGGGAAAGTGATTTTGTCCTCTGCTGAGCCATGAAGCCATTTCTTCTTCCTTATTTGTGGGCTTCACGTGGACGTCTAACCCCAGGGGGACTCATTTGTTGGCTCGCTTGCAGATCTAGAGCTGCTGTAAACTCATAGATTGTGATCACATGTTTAGGGCTGGTTATGTAATAGTGAATATACAGGCAGGTGACATATTAAAGGAAAAACCTGAATCTGTTCCGTAAAGGGGATCCGGTGGCTTTTGTATGCTGTAAGGGGAATTTAGCTGGATTGATTTGCATCTACTTAAAGGGAAACGTTACAGCAAATCAATACATTAGAGGTGACTAAATGGTTTAAGGCGTATGAAAATGATTTGAATTAAAGTCTATGGCCTTCACAGACACCAGATCTCAACTTGACTGAACTCCTATGAGAAATGTTGAGACTTCAAGATTCAAATTTTCTGTATTTGTCATTTGTCTGTGCACCTATGTACACAAAAAAAGAGAAAAAACTCAGAAATATCATTCCCCTAGCCCATGGGTGGGCAAACTTTTTGGCTCAGGGGCCACATTGAGTTTTGAAATTCGACAGACGGGACAGACCAGCATCAGATGGATGGAGATTGTGCAAACTAATATGAATTACATGTTAAAGACATTACTGACAAAGTAAAGAATACTCACATTCAGTTTTCATGGGAACAGTGTTGTTGGTCACCCTTTTTTGCCAGTGCATCAAAGTCTGGTGTCAATTTGGTTGTGGCAATTCTCAGGATAGATCTGAGGTTTTCATCAGTTAACTGGGATCTGTGGTGTGCTTTGTTGATGTTCATCACGCTAAACAGCTGCTCACATAGGTAGATCTTAACCAGCAGACATGAGAGTGGTAAAGCAAGTCCTGGTGATCAGCATCAGTTCTTCAAGAAACTTAATGAACTAACGATGCTTAAGCCCTCTCGCTCCTATAAAGTTGAGTTTTACGACTAGCTTCACGACATGATCAAGATGCAAAACAGACTTACAGAACGCTTCCTGATGGATTATGCAGTGGAGGAAAATCACATCCAGCTCAGGGTTTTCCTCCTTCACTTTATCCTGGATTCTTTTCAGCAGCCCGATGTTTTTTCCTGTCAAGTTTGGCGATCCATCCTTGATGACATTGGCGAGTTTACACCAAGGCAACTTCAGCCTCTCGATGACCCCAGACACCCTGTCATACAAGTCCTCTGCTCCTGTTTCCCCCTTCATGGATTCCATGGTCAAAAATTACCCCGTTGTCTCAAAACTGTCATTAATCCCTCGAATAAAAATTAAAAGCTGAGCAGTGTCTTTTATGTCATTACTTTCGTCCAGTGCTAATGAATATAACTTGAAAGACTCCGTTTTTTCGTTCAGTGAGCTGGCTAAGTCTTCACAGATTAGTTCAGCACAGCGAGTAACTGTCCTGCGTGATAAACTAATTTTTTCAAATTTGTTTTTGCTCTCTGGACACAGCAGACCTGCTGTCTCTACCATGCGTTCTTTCAAAAGCTCCCCTTCGGAGAAAGGCTAGCTAGCCTTTGCTATTTTGAATGCTAGCAAATAACTTGCCTTCGTGCTTGACTCTTGAATCGTAGTTTGTGGAAGAAAGTATTTTGCTGAGTGTGTAAACTGGCTGCTAACCTCTGAGCCGTAGCTGTCCGTTCTGTGCTAACTGGTTGCTAGCATAGTTAGCATGCTTCGTGGAAAAGTGTCGGCTGATATTGTATTCTTTAAAAACCGCAACGGTGTCATTGCAAATAAGACATACAGCCTTTGAACGGACTTTAGCGAAAAAATATTTAGTAGTCCACTCCTTCTGAAACACTCACTGTCGACTTTTCTTTCCTTTGATCCACTCCTTGTTACAGCAGCTCAATGCAGTTGCAAAGTAGAAGAAGAGAGAATAAACCAACAAAGGTCACTTGTGTCTGGAGGGCGCCATCTAGTGGGGTCAACAGAAACGCCGGGTTCTGCAGGAGAAGGCCAAATGAATGCGGTCTTTACAGTAATTTCGTCAATTCTAATATTGACCAAATTATTTCGCGGGCCGGATTGAAAAGCCCAAAGGGCTGTATGTGGCCCGGGGGCTGTAGTTTGCCCATGCCTGCCCTAGCCTAAATAAGTACCACATAAAAGGCAACAATCAAGACTAGGTTAAAAAAAAGTAATAAAAATTCTAATAAATAGAAGCCGCTAGAAAAAAATAACATAAAAACATTCAAAAACAATAGTAGAGCAGGAGCTTGAGCACAATGCTATAAATTTCAGATTCTGGACTGATGTTTGATAGCACTCTCCTCCACTTTCATCAGAACACCACATGGAAGAATAGCGTTCTATCCTTCCTGTAAATTTTTGAGGACTTGGAGATTCAACACCAAACCAAATGAAGGCCCAAGATCTTACTATGACACTTAATATTGGTTTGTCCTTTAATTTGTCACCCGTCTCTGTGTGTAGCTACATTTGTGAACAAAAGCTTAGGTAAACTCGTACAGACCATCTTGAGTTTCCAGTGACTTTAGATGGAATCACCAAAACACAACTGGGCATTTTGGTTCTTTCATAGATTTATTGTGGCTCTTCTTGAAAAATGACAAAATTTTGGATGCAGTTGGGTGTTCCAACAAGACAATGACCCCAACTCACATCAAAAGTGGCAAAGACATGCTTAAATCAAACTAGAATTAAGGTTTCTGAACAGGTCTCCCCAAAGCTCTCACTTAAACCCCATCAAGAACCCAGTGAAATGCGCCAATTCCGTCAAGAGGAGTGAAAGATCCAACCAAAAGTTTGTGGATGGCCACCAAAAGCATGCAGTTGAGGTAAAAATGGCCAAAGGACCAAAATTTAGAATTTCTGTATGTGTATTTTTTGACCAATTCTGTCAAGAGGAGTCAAAGATCCAACCAAAAGTTTGTGGATGGTCAACAAAAGTGTCCAGTTGAGGTAAAAATGGCCAAAGAACAAACAGTTAGAATTGGTGTATGTATATTACAGACCCAGCAGATTTTGAACCAAAATGAATGACAGCTTTTGTGACAAAGATACGCATTTCAATCATTTCATCACAGAAAATTCTGAGTTATGTGAAGCTATAGTCATTGGAAACTCAAGACATGGTCTTTACAAGTGTAGGTAAACTTTAGTTCACAATTGTACAACTTACTGAGTGAGACTGGAATACTGCTGTGCATTTAAAAACAAAGCAAAGCCACGATAAAACAAGGTGAGACAACTTGCAATAACATCGTCTCACATGCCGCGCTGCTGTTTGCATAAGAGGATGGCACATCCTGGCAGACGTTAGGCTGATAAACATACGAGCCAACTAAACAAGAAGGGAAAAAAAGACCGTGGCTCTGGCTTGTGAGCAGCGTTAAATGTGATCACTTTTCTGTGCATTGCAACGTCAACGGACAAAAATCTTTTTAAAGCGGCCAAATAAAAACAGGTTGATTGTGTAACACATTTCTGCCAGATCAGGGACAATTTTAGGCAAACGTGGGCGCACATACATTGAGAAGATTGTAAATGAGAAGGGAGCTATAACAGTTGCTAGGGAACACCATAAGACCACACAATCCAATTCTGCTTGAGGAAGAGGAGGAGGAGAGATGGACAGCTCCTGCCACGACAAGCACCTAATAGTGCAGTGGTATGAACTAGATATATATGTATTCCTGGTCATGTAAACACTGGCTGGCAGACCTCTCTCTACCTTGGCATTTTGGCCTTTCATGCTCAGGAAAATTGCCAACAGGATGAACATCGCCAGAGAGTGTTAATCTCATGTTCACCTCATTTGTCTGTCTCGACTGCGCTTGTCAAAGACACCGAGTCTCCACACAGCCCGACAGAAGGCATAAATAATATTCTGCGCGGTGTTTGGTGGAAGAAAATTAGGCCTCTGGATTCCAAGCTTTTAGATCTTCAGATATGTGGTACAGCTAAGATCTAACCTGTAAATTGAGCTTTGCAAAAGTCAAGTCAGGCAATAAAACACAAATTCAAAAGGGCCTTTTTTTTAAGCAATTTTTTAAAAAGTAATTTTAAAACCAGGCTATTATGATGAAAAAGTAGCTTGACCTGATCAACACTCTTTGCCAGGGAGCTTGAGGAACAGATTGCAATAGTTTCTGCATAAAATTAGGGAGTTTTGTTGGTGCTCAAGCAAATTTAACAAAGCTGAGTCATTCATTTGCACATTCTGAGAAAATAACGGTTACATCTAAGCCATTTTAAGGCAGGAAGGGATTATTTTCATGGAGAAACTTCCAGATATGTAACTTGAATACACAGAGATGAGAGGGAGCTACAAGAGTCAGTTCACTGGAAAGACAAAGACATCTCATTTACTCTGAAGTGGTTTCCACTTCTAGAAAAATATCAACTTCAATCCACTGTTATGCTCAATTTTTGGCAGAAATGTATGTAAATGTGTACGCTTTGTAATTTGGGTAAATTGAACCTTTAAGGAATAGAACGTTTCAACAAGTTGAAATTGTGTTTTTTTTGTGCGTTTTCTATGTGATACCTACTCAGTTTTTTTTTAAATACATCAAAATTGTACTATGTTTGAAAAGGAGAAACTGTAAAAATAAGAATAAAAACTGCGGGACTTCAAATTTTCTAACAGTCCTTTTACTCAACTTATCTGTGATGCACTCTTCTGTCAAAAATATAACTAAAATGTAATCTTAGAATATTAAATATCATGAAAAACACTTTATTACACCTATATTCCATGCCTCACTTAAAAATTCTACAAAAATGAAATGTTTGCACTAACCAGATTGTATTAAAGGTTAAAAATTCTGCGAAACTGAAAAGCTATGACTAACAGCTGTTGAAAAAATTCAAGGAGTTTTTGGCTGAACTGGGATGAGCTGCCGCTTGTGTAAAGAGGAGCTAGACAAGTATGGAAATAAATCATATATTAGAGATAAATTACTACTTATATTTTTAGAGTCACCATTTGTTCCCATTATTCTAACACCTATAAAACAGAAGAAAAATTGTACTTCAGATTTTTCTCCTTCTTGATGATTTATGGCATTTTCACTTCACTTACAGCACAAAAGACATTTCTGACTTCTTTCTATTTTTAGCCATGGTTGTACTGTTTCCCCACAGGTGCAGGACTTATTACTATATTTTAATGAAGAATTCCGAAATCCCACATGTCTAACCTGCAATATATATTTTAATCCAACCCAACAGCCTCAACTATGGTCTTTAGTAACAGTGCACTTGCCTGAATCAGAAACTCATTTTCAGGCTGACTGCCAAGCTTTCAATGTCAACACTCCTGTAGGATCTGTCATCCCAGTATCAGTGTTTACCCAATGAAAAGAGCCTTCAACAGCAAGGCCAAGCGTAGGCGACGCGATCATAAATCAGGCCTTGACGTCTGGATGAAGCCGCGGTGAAGCTCAAGCTGGGACTGAAAAAAAAAAAAACGTCCCATCAACCTGTAAGTCATACAATTCTGACAATTTGAAAGCAGGAGTGAGACATCAGTCAAGCGAAATATTTGATGTTATTCTTTGACATGTGCCGCTGCCGTGGAGGGTCGTAGGTACAGCTCTTTGTTTCATATTGTTCACACTGATTGGGGAAACAACAGTGTGACTGAAAGGAATGATGCCCTGGAATTTCAGTAGGATCAAAACAACGAAGCAGAAAATCAGTGTGCGAATTGGATAAAAGGTAATTCATCATAGGAGGACACTTGGCATTCTTTAGTGACATCTCTATTGTGTGCCGCTTTGTGATTTGCGTTTGTGCTTCTGTTAATTAGATAAAAATAAATGCAAATAAACATGACTAAAAACAATGTGACATACATTTCTGTTATATATTCTCACAAATCTCATAAAACTTCAAGCTTTAAAAAGGAAAAAAGGTAAAAAAAAAATG
The DNA here is from genome assembly GCF_022539595.1 of Amphiprion ocellaris. Taxonomy (NCBI): domain Eukaryota; kingdom Metazoa; phylum Chordata; class Actinopteri; family Pomacentridae; genus Amphiprion; species Amphiprion ocellaris. Next base: position 7,959,185 of record NC_072786.1, read on the forward strand.
TTTTTAACAACCAAGTTTTATTATTTTCTGACATTTTAGATGATTTTTTTTCATTTCACTAGCAATGAAGAAGGGAGGAATCAAGGCAATTGGGATCTCATTATGTAAAAAGTGTGTTGAATTTAGAAAGTGTACAACAACAACTGGCAGAATCAAGGAATTCAGGCTTGACTGAGTTTAAAAGTTTTAAATTAACTAATGGGCCACAAGTCATTACTCTAAGCAGAACAGACATGCTCTGTACTCTGAGGATTACAGTAATCACATTCTAATACTTTATTTAAGTATCAGAATAGACTTCAAAGAGGCTGTTTGTGAATCTTCAGTATTTTCTTGAGTAATACTCTTAAATTCTAGCAAGAGCAGTCAAAATAATTAAAATTACTTTAAATATTATTTACATTTTTTTCCCCACCAGAGAGGCTAAGAATTCTATTTTACAAAGTGCATGAGGTCTTTTTCTTCTGTACCGTGTTACAAATATGCAGTAACATTTTTCCTATCACTGTGCAATCATGTATTAATTACATCTTAATGTATTCAAGTTACTGAAAACAGTTGTTTTTGTAAATATAAGAACCACAGTTGAACTATCATGTTGGCATCATTTCTCATTCTTTATACAGCCTCACATTCCTGTCTTTGTGCCTTCCAACTCCAATCAACCAACACTTTGTCACTTTAAAATGTATGCTTTTTCATTCTCTCATCAGCCAGGTGAAGGATTTTATCATAGTGTAGAAATCTGTTAAATTCCTTTTCCATTATAGATACATTCTATCCAACAAAAACTGCACCGTATGTGTTATTTTACACCAATATTTATAATATATGTTCAATAATCATTTTTTTGTGTTAGGTAGATGATGATCAAACCATGTAAACAGCATTACACTTCTCTCCGTGTGAGATGCTTCAAAATGTGCCCAGTTTGGAGCTTTTTTTTTGTTTTTACCTCCATTATTTAGTCTTTTGAGTCTTTTTACACTGTGTGTCTTCTTACCTTAAAAACTCTTTTGTTTCTCTTGTGTGTTTCTTACAACTACAGCTTGGAGACAAAGGGGAGCCCCTCGTACATGTCACGCTTGAGTTTGGCCCACTCGTTCAGTCTCTGGATGGTGCTCTTCTCCTGACCCAGCACGTTGGCCGCCTTCTTCAGCTTGGCGTCGTTGCGCTCCAGATAGCGCTCGCCCTCGCCCTTCATGAAGTTCAACCTCTCTCCGCGGTGCTCGTTCAGCGGGATGTCCTCGCTCATGTAGGGGTTGAAGCGGAAGTAGGTGTCCGGGGGCAGGAGGGCGTCCAGCATGGTGTGCACCTCTGAAACAAACACGGAGTTGTTGTTGTTGTAAGAAGTCTGGCAGTTTCACACTTTGCCTTTTCATCTCCTGAACAGCAAGTTTTGCCTGTGACTGCACCAATCTAACCTATATTTTATAAATAACTGTGCGTGTGGGATGCTTACAAACTACATCTTGTGCGATCTTACCCTCGGTATCTGTGGCGCTGCTGATGACGTGGGTGAGTTTGGTTTTTAAGCTGGTGTAGGCTGTGCTGTTTTTGCCCGCTGTCTCGTAGCGTCCGGTGCCCAGAGACAAAACACACTGCAGAGGTGTGTTTGGCCACAGACACTTGCACTCGTGAATGGCTAAAGCTGTGGGGTTGTTGATGAGAAGTCCTCCATCCTATACAAGGAATAACATGCTTAAGGTAAATATATTCACAACAAAATGAAATTAATGTACAACCTTGCATCCGTGGACGGAATCTGTAGTTGTAATATATTTGTTGTGACAGTCTGTTGGGGACAAATGAGGATAAGGGGACGAGTTGTCCCAGAGCCACAGAGCTTTGGGCCAGAGATGTGCTACGTTGGCAAATAGCCCTGTTTATTCACAAGTAAACAAGTAGGGAAAAGGCTGTGTTTTCAGCAGCTCCCTGAAACTAAAAGGAGTCAGAAATAACTTATATAATCAGTCTGACAGCAGCATTACACTAAATTCAGCTTGATTCCTCAACAATTTAGTATTCTAATGTTGACTTAATTCAGTGGCTTATCACTAATTATTTGTTTTGCTTTTACTTAACGTATGTGTTGTCCTTTTTCACTAAATAATGTTATCAGATTGATGAAAGAGTTCCCAACAATGAGAGAAAGAGGACAATCAGTCTCAATGGATGCCTGGATCGATTCAGGACTCTTTCTCAGTCATCACCAAAGCCCAGTGCTGGACCTTTTCCAAGGACTGAAATGCTTCTGGCTGGGATTAATAGACATGGAGAGTGCGGTAAAACATCTTGCCCAGCAGAGGAAGGTGAAAGGTTATTTCTCTACTACGGCAGAAGTGTCAGAGCTCAGGGATCCCATAAAAACATGAGAAATGAATTCAATACAACGGTTTTGATAAAATAAATATTTATACTTCGACTAAACTAAAAATGCTTAGTATTATGTTGCACATGTGACGGGCCAGTCAGTTCCTTTAGCTGCCTGAAGATCATTACAAAACAACACAACATGCGACATACCACTCTTAACCTGGTTATAAAGTCGTTCAGCCAAAGACGTAAGCAATTAATGCAGCGGAACAGAATTAGCATTCTCGAGACATCAGATCACACTGATTTTCTGCTGTGAAGCTCAACCTCTCACCCCATGGCCTCGTCTAGCTGAATGACACTCAGTGTGCCTTAAATCACAGAGCGTAAGAAAAATGCAGTTATACTAAAGCACCTAGTTGCAGGAAAATCAATGGATATAACACTGGATTTTTACAATAAATACCTACGATTCAAGGAGAAATCTCTAAAATTTGCCTCTTTACTGAGTCTGTGAATGCAGCTCTCTCTGCAGTGTTTATGTGTGGGTATATATGCTTTTTCTGATCCCCTGCAATGGCACAATTCTCCTGAGAAATACCACTGCTAGTGCTGAAAGCTAGAGTAGGAGTGAGACCAGTGGGTGGCAACGGTAGCTCAAACTGTTGATAAAACACTATACAGCTGCAAGAGGAATGTGGAGAACAACACACATACACACAACTTATTCAGTCTTCAATTTTTCCATCCCTGCTGTCACCTCAGTCCATGGGAAACTTTCTGCAGAGGTGTGAGTACAAATATAAATGTAAATACAAAACACACCAAAGCATATCATACAAGCAAATGGACATAAGATATAAGACACACGGACAGTATACACAACTTTTCTGGATTTGGAGCTGCACTTACATTAGCTTCTGTTATAAATTAGTGTCAGAAAAAAAGCTTTTCAGACACAGAACTGTTAGGCTATTTGTTTTGATGCTAACTTCTTAAAAGGATTAGGTCAGTCAGTAAATATGCAGAGTGGAAATGGAGATTAAGATCAGTTATTGACTAAAACATAGCACAAGGCTGCCTACCAGGGCTGTTGCATTAGAAAATGGCAGGGGAGAGGAGGGACAAGGCTAATTTTGCTTAAGTAGGTTATCAAAATTAAGCTAAGCCTTGAGCATAATTGCTACCCATAAAGACCATCTAAAGATATCTGGCCTAATAATCAAACTTCATAAGATAACACATTTATACAGCTCTGTTTGGACAGCTCCCAAAAGGCACACACAAGTGATTTAAAAGACCATAGCAACACAAAGCATATTACATTAATGCTCTTTAGATTGTTTTAAATCCATAATTACAAAACACTGAAAAGGTTTTTTTTTATAATATCCACTGCCCTCCTACTTACATCAAACAGCCACAATATTAAAATCACCTGCTTAATATTATGTAGATCATCTTCATGCCACCAAAGCAGCTTCATCTGAACCTCTGGGGGTGTTTTGTGATGTCTAAAAATGTGGTATTGGTCCCTTTGGGTTGCAGGATGGGTCTCTGTGGATCAGTTTTGCAAGGACACTTTCCACAGATGCTCAATCATATTGGAATAGGGGAAGTTTGGAGACCAAGACAACACCTTAAGCCATTCATGAGCAGTTTTTTATGGTATGTCGGGGCACATTGTCCTGATGGGGGAGGCTGTTACCTATCAGGGACTGTCGTTGCCATGGGAGGGTGGGTGTGTTTGGTCTGGAACAATGTTTAAGTGGGTGGTACATGCCAAAGTAGCATAAACACAAATGCCAGAACACAAACTTGCTCAGCATAACATGAATTTTTACAAGATGATCAACGGTTGCTCTCTTGACCCGTATATGGTTTTAAGGTAGCGGCTCATCTCAATAAATAATTCTTGAACCTAATCATTTTTCCTCTCCTCCTATTCCTGTGACACAACAGAGAAAAGCGCTAGCATGCACTACCTCATACACCACATCATTAATCAGTCTGGCAATGAATGATGCGAAACTCATTATGCAGAGAACTGAGACTGCATTTGCTCACAGTGCTGTGCAGGCAAGTATCAGACTAAAAGATCCAACAGGAACAGAGATTCAAACATTTACTGAGCGGCATTGTCTTCTTCACAGACATTCCAATGAGATCTTAGGGTGTTATCACTGCATTCAGAATATTAACAACTGGATTCAACACTGAAAAAGTACTGACATTATGCCTCAGTTTTTGTTATATTGTCGTCTGACCTCAGTATAATGACATTTAAGGTACTGCTACTACTATTAAATTTTAATTGAGACACTTTCATGTAATTTTAGTAATTTTGGACCAACCGCAAACATCCGGTGATGCTCTGATGGACAGGCCTCCCGTTGGATATTCCCCTTTCATGGGAAATCAGAAACTCTTTCCATTTCCCTCCAGGAAGGGATGCCAAGTCAGAAGAGGACAGAGGCTTTGATGTTTAGGGGCACAGACTCACTCTCTGTACCTCCATCTCACTCTATTCATTTTCTCTCTATCCCTCACTCACTTGACAGCCAGAAGAGATGATGAGCCAATTGGGGGACTGTTTCAAGGTTGTGAGTTTGGAGGAGTGAAACAAATCTACACACACACACACACACACACACACACACACACACACACACACACACACACACACACACACACACACACACACACACACACACACACACACACACACACACACTGCAGCTCTGTCCTTGGCACTGGTCTCGTCTAGGAAATGTGGCATATAAGCAGCAGGGTATTGCTTGCTACGATTCCATGAAAATTACCCGCTCACACGTAGCTAAACCCTCTCCGACATGTGACCTCTTGGACCACTAAACCAATCTGCATCGCTGTTAATGCTGTTACACTAATGAGAACACACGTTTGAAGGAAATGATCTGATGTTAGATAAAATGGCACGAAGCAACAATCTAGCATAATTCATCAGTGTGAAAAATGTGTCTATGAAAATCATTTTTTTTACGGGTAACACTGGCTTACCAGGGAAAACTTTTTTTTTAAAACAAGAAACCAAATTCTAATGTGTAAGACACTGATGAAAATTCATCATTTCCTTGTCTTATATCTTCTTTGGTATTCATGAAACTTGCTTACAGTGTGTTTATAGTATTAGTATTCACTGTGAATTACGAGTTCTTTTTTCTTTTTCTTTCTTAACACAAAAAAAAACCCTAAACTGAGCTGACCCTCTCCCATTGACGATATTGTCTCAGTCCCGTGTTGTACCTGATGGAGGTCTTTTCCCAGAACAAATTCCTGGAAGTAGCCCGGGGCGGCAGACGAGGCCCTGATAGCCTGCCACATCTTGTGTTTGCAGTCTCCAAGGTAGTGGGATCTCACTCCTGGCATGAGTCTGTAGTTCCTGAACACATAGGCCTTCAGTGGCAAACCTCTGTTCACAATGGTGCTCACTGCTGACACCTAGTGGACAAACACAAAACATGTGACAAGTTGTATTTTAGAGCAATTCATGAAACTGATGGTCTTTCTCAGTGTTTTGCTATGGAAACAGCAAAGGACAAGCATAAAAGAAACAAGAAGTGCATCTGAAGTTTGTGATTGTGTATAAAACAGGACACATGACTTACTTTAGGGCAGTATGGGTCCCTGGCACTCTCAATCATGCGTCCCTCACCCATCCGTTCTCTAAACAAAGCAAAAAAAACAGATTAAAAATAAATTAGACTGCATGAGTATCTTTGAAATCAAGGATGGAAGAGAGGTGGCTGTTAAAAAGAAGTGGTAAAAGAGTCTAACTTGAGGATGTTTTCCCAGATTTCGCTGTCATAGAAAGCATGGCTCCAGCCCATCTTCACAGTTCCAACGATGACGTTCTGTTTGAACACATCCGAGCCGAGCTTCCTGTACATCTCCTCGCACTCCTCCAGTGGGATCTGAAAAATCCCCAGCATGAACGCCAGGATGGCCCCTAAGGCAAAAAATGAAATCCAAGTGAGCAAAGGACAGGTGCCATTAAATCTATGGGATCAAAGAGGAACAAGCATTACTAACAGTTAAATGTGACAACAGTTTACCTGTGCTGACTCCACAGATGTAGTCGAACAGCTGGTGGACTCGTTTTCCAGTTAAGTCCTGCAGTTTATGGAGAGTCTGCAGGGCCAGGAGTCCCCTGTTGCAAAGGCAAAAAAATTACACAACTACACTGACAAAAAATGCAGCTTGTTAAACCACTAAATATGTAGAGATGCCTTTATCTATTTGCTCTGCAGTAGAAGTTAGTTTGTATTTTTCTGTGGTGCAATTAAACCACTTTAAAGGAATAGTTCATGCCTTTTGAAGGGAGGTTGAATAATGAACTTATCTACAGTTAGTTATTATCTACAGTACATGGTGGTTGGAGTTGCTGCTTTACTGCTGTGTGACTTTGGAGTTTTAACATGTTAATCCAGTCTGAACTAATGTGTTTAAACACCAGTCACACAATTGCATAAACAAACTAATCAGTCAAGGCAGCAGCAGACAAACAACTCCTGTGTTCTGTGAGGGAAAATTACTGTTTTTGTCAAGGGAGTCTGGTGGCTTTGAAGAGAGCAATGGAACAGCTTCTTTGTTTGACTACAACATAAATATGAGAAAAATTTCCAAATATAGCATGAACTTAAACTGATACAGATATTTTTAGTTGGCAAAAATATGCTTTGCTGCTGTTTCAGTCCACTGCAGCTTCTGTGGCAGATCAATCTCTCAACTTTTCCAAATTGAGAGCATGTCAACTGCTATCTACTGTAAATACTCCACTGGCTGTGGTTGAGTATCGTATACAGTCCAGCTTCAACGAAACCAAACCTCCCCTTTAACGATTAGTTATTAGCAGCTGCTATGTCTTTAGGTAAAACAGAAATCACTGTCCAAATTCTGCTTGTCAAATAAATAAAAAACAAGTGTAAAACAAGCAGTGGAGTTGTGTTTTGATATAGATATGCCACAGACAATCAAAAACCGCACCTTGTTCCTCCTCCATCTATGGCCAGGACTCTTATTCCTCTGCCTTTGACTGGTTCGTTGTAGCCGACCACAGCCAACGCTTCTCTCACTGCAGCCTGAAGAGGAAGGTCTCTGGCCTGGCGCAATCGAAGCAGGCAGGGCAGCACACTCTCCTAAAGGTCACAATAAAGCAATAAAGGTGGTGATTAGTAAAAGCCCCACATGCAAGAACATTTGAGGGCATATTCTGATATATTCAGAAAAAAAAGAATCCCACTAACCTTGATGGCCACACCTCGTGTCTCTGGGAACTCGAGGAGGTGAAAGCTGAGCTCCTCAACTCGAGTTGTGAGGAGTTTGACATCAGTGACCCTCTGCAGGCCTTTCACCAGGGCTCTGGTCCTGTTGTCTACGCTCACCCTGGCTATTATCTGCATGACAAATACACAGCATGTGCAAAAAAAATTACAAGATAATGTAAATGTGAACAATTAGATAACATGTTGCCTATGGTAAGGCCAGTTCTTTAATATTATGATACATTTAATAACAGTCCAAGTGTAAGTTTCTCCAAAAAATCATGCTTTGTGTCTTCCTTCTTTAGCCTATGTCTCAGTTACACAAAGAATTTTCAAGTTTTTTTGGAAAGCACAAACTATTTAGAATACTTAGACAATACAGAATCTGATCTCTTGATTTTTCATCCTCTTTTCTGTTCTACAATCATATTCTGTCTCTACACATATTATTCACATCACATTTGACTAAGCTCCTGAGCATTCAATAGTCATTACAGCCTTCTATAACATCCTACCTTTTCCCTCTGAAGTAACAGCTGTTGCTTTGCTTTTTCTGCATTCTCCTCTTCACTTTCTGTCTTCTCCCCCACCTTGTCCACAGAAGCTTCATCCACAGCCACCGCAGTAGTTTTGTCTTTTTCAGCTGCATTTCTTTTGGAATCACCTCTAAATTTGGGGACCAGAGGCGCGATGTAGCTGCCAACAAACGCCTGAACGCTGGGTCGAGGGTAGGACAGATAGTGGGTGAAGCCTTTTTTGGGGGAGGTAGTCGGTCCAGCGGTGGATTGAGCTGCACTTTCAGCAGCAGGGGTTTCAGAGGAGGGGACCTCTGCAGGCGGACTGAGCTTTTCTGACGTAGAGGTAGTAGGTGCTTCAATACTTTTTGCCTCAGACACTGGAGACAAAACAGGAATGTGGTCCCCTGTTCTCTGAGCAGTAAGATGAGGAACATGTTCAGAAGCAGGATGATGATCTTCTGAGCGATGCTTGCTCTTTCCATCTTCTCCTTGTGCGCTGGTGCCGAAGTAACTATTGATGTGGTTGGCCAGATTTTTGTAGGTCTCATCCATGTTGGTGGACAGAGCTGTTGGGTGGAACAGCTGCATGGTTTGTTTTGCCACAGCAGAGGAAGAGCTTGACGCAGCAGAACCGGATGCGGACTTCTTTGTAGCAATAAAAGGCTGCTCTGTAGCTTGTTGCCATTGCTTTTCTGACTCGTCCTTTGCTGTGCTTTTCTCACCCTCTTCTTCTTCTTCTTTCATCGTGGTTTCAGGCGGTGAGGCAGCAGCTGTGTTGTTAGAGGTCACGGTCTCGGCTTTGACCAGAACTTTTTCTGCATGGGTGCTGTCAACTGCAGCATTGCCAGGCTTGAGACGGGAGAATTTGGAGATGAGGTCAGTGCTGCCAACTGCCTTGGTAACACTGTCGAGCGTGGATCGAAGCCGCGACATCAGCTGCTGGTTCACTGTAAACAGCAGTGGAAAACTGACTGTATTAAGCACAGGGCTGAGGCTTTAGTGTTTGTGTAAAATAATGCAGCATTCTGGCAGGTTTTCTGCCATGAGCTATAGTGGTTTTAGCTCCATTTTGGAGGGAAATTCGGTGTGGAAATGTTGCACCCTGTTCCACTCTTTCCTGAAAACACAAACAAAAAAAGCAATTAAGTCCAAAGGCAATCAGCATAAACAATATAAAACAAGTCAATAGGGCTGCACAATATATAGTTTTAGCATCAACATTGCAATGTGCATGTAAGTACAAAAGTTTAAAATCACACAGCTTTCAGTTTCCAAAACTAATCCGCAAGACAAATCTGTTTGAAGAACATCATTTACTCAAGTTTAAGGATTTTTGGATAAATTGGGGTGATTTTTTTTTTAACTGTATTTAGAAGACAGAGTTTGTTGACATGCAGCGTCCGCATGAGAACAGTAAAATGAAGGAGGAACAGGGGAGAACACTGATTTGGTTATAAAAATAAAACACATATCAGCTGCATAGGAGTATATCGGCTACAGAAAGGATGAGGTTAACCAAAAACAGGCACTACATCAGCATCATCTCACAACTGTTGTCACAACATGAGGCAACACAACTTCTGTGGTGTTTGATGATTTAAATCAGCGCCACAAAGGTCTGTATGATGAGTGCAAAACCCAATTCAAATGCTAACCAAAGCCAAAAAAAATATTCTGATATCTTTGCCAGGGTTAAACCATATGAGAGAGGTTCCAAATAGGCTTTTCAATATAATTTTTGATTTTCCATTCAGATGCACTCCCCTACGTAATCTCCCTAATCATTCTTGAACAAATAATCTTCCAAGTCAATGAGCTTCATTGTTATTAATATAATTTTAACAATACTGACAAAGCATCAAGTATGGTGCAATTCCAACATGTCCTCCAACTTGTGACATGCATTGATATATTCTAAAGATAAATAAGCTGTGTGTCCCGCTCCTAATAAAATCTACTGCATTTTTGTTGCCATGTAGTTCTGTCAAGTTTGGTATTAGTGAGTCAGACTTTTTAAATTATTCCTACCTTATATATTTCTATTTGCCAAATTTTAGGAGGAAGCCCATCTTGGTCTTTGCCGCAACAGTCTTGTAGCTCTCCATTTTTTTCTATAGGCAGCAATGACTTGTGTTGTCTGAGTCAGTATTTAGTGAGGATCTGTCTCTGCTTTGCATCTCTGACAGTAAAGGGATATTGTACCAATTTCTGCTCATGGTTTAGGGCCAGTTAGCTATTACGTTAGTTTTGAGAATTTCATTAACTCTGCTGGTCTTAGGTTCATCAGTTTTGAGTCTTATCTGATCAGTAAGTCACAAAATAGAGTTATTCAAGTCAAATTAATTATATTTACAAAGCAGCTACTCAACCAAAGTGCTGTCCAATTATAAATAGCAACCCAAAAGGCATAAACACAATGATTAAATTGACAAATCTGAACAAAAACACAATAAAATAAAGAAAACAATAAAAGATGAAGTCGGGGCAAAGCTCTATTTGGATGGAATGCTAAAGAGTGATTTAAAATTTCTAAAGTCTCATCAGTTCTTACATGAAGAGGCAAACTTTTACTGATCAGGTGGAACAGTATAGTTTTTCTGCAACATATACTGCAGACAAACAAAAAATTGCAGTGTTAGTTTTGTTTATAATACTGTGCAGCCCTTAAAGACACATTTAATGTCATGTTTTATGTGTAATTAGTTAACACTGCAGGTATAAGTTGGACCAACAGAGGGCTCCGTCTGACATCCTCCCCCATGGTAACCATAGAAACTGCCCCAACAAACAAAACAGGTGCTGACAACAGCTTTAACCAAATAACGAGCTACATCCTGCAGTTCCTGAATCCTAAACAGCGTTAGGAGAGAAAGATGGATCGATATTCACATGATCCGAACCGCACAGCAGAGTCTGCTCAGCTTGTAAAAACTGTTCTGGAGATGCACCGCCACAGAAACGAGCAGCCTCCCGGAGCCGAGGTGAAAAACATCCACTGGGCTTCTTGCAAAGACTTCACAGTGGAAGTGGGGAAAGAGCAGATCGAGTCATATATTAAAACGTGGGAGATTCAGTCTTGCTGGCTGCACAGTCTGGACTTTCTCTACTGCACCGAAGAGGAGCACCACAGCTTCCACCGCTACCGGGCCCGGTTCAGCACCCCGACACCCCGGAGGCCGATCCAGGGAACCGCTAGCGTCTACTTCTTGGTGGTAGTTTCCAAAGTGAAACCCCAAACTCTGCCGGTGGAGGTTCACTTCATTGTGGAGTCCAACAGACTGGTACATACCGCTGGGAGGAGCAGGTTCACGGAGAGGTGGCTGGTGGATGTTATCGAGAGCAAGACTTTGCTCCGGAGAACCTTTGAACTAACTGGTATTAGACAGCACCGCTCAGAAACTACTGAGCTAGCTAAGAGTTAGCATTGTTATTTAAATTAGCAATACAATAAACACCTGTCAGTCTTTGGGCGCTGCTTTGTGCTGTTTATCAGATGATGTTAGCCGTTACTTGCGTTTAAAACTAACGTATTTAAATTAACAAAGCTGCTTTTGTTAGCTGACATGCTTATTTAAAGGTCCAAACATCGTACGGGGTGATGTTATTAAGCTAGCTCCCTAAAAGGACGTTTATATATTGACGAAAGCTCGCGGCTAGCTTTGCTACTGAATGGAGCATGCTGTCTGTTTATCGACTCTAAAATGTGGTCACAACGCGAGTAAGCTGTTTTATTCTTACCTTAAGAAACGCAGACCGACTTGCTGAAGTGTTTCATTCAGTCTGAGGCAGCTACAGTAACTACATGTACCGCTGCTGTGAAAAAAAAAAAAAAAAAAAAAAAACAGGAAAAGGGGAGGAAATTACGCATTTGGCCTAGTTTTTTATGCACTGCAGTGTTTCATCCGGGACACTAGATGGCAGCAAAAACATCACGTGGTAGGATGAACTCCATCTTTACTGGGGGCAAATGTGTAGTTTTGATTTAAATTGAGTATTTATGACATATATTCAACAAAAACATGAACACAGCAACAAAGTGGTCTAATTTATGACTTACAGAAAAGGTTAGAAGGTTTTTAAAAAGCGTTAAATTTAGCCATATTATACAACAAACATTTTTGAGCTGATCATAGGAGCTTCAGTAGAAATCAGCTGGACTTCTCTTGTAGGTTGTTGAAGATGTTTCACCTCTCATCCAAGGGGCTTCTTCAGTTCTAACTCACTGATAGGGAGTTGCAGAATGGTCCGTGTATATTTTGGGAATTGGATTTTCCGTTCTGAAATGGGTATTGAAAAACAAAAAACGAGTGGTTATTTGATTTTCGTTTTAAAATACAAAAATTAAAATTGAAATACAAGGCGTTTTTCCTTTTCATGATCAAAAAGGGATATACGAAATTTTAAAAATGCTTTGATTTTCATTTTATATTTAGAATAACAAAAAAAATAAAATCAGTAAGAGACAGAAACGAAAAAAGGACCGTTTTTCATTTTCTGAGACCGGAAGGTGGTCATCAGCAAGTGTGGAGCCAAACGACAACGATTCTCAGAGGGTGGAGCCAGAGAGCAGTCATTGGTCAGACCATAGATAATATAGAAGACAGCGTGCTAGCGTATCTAGTCTATGTGTATCTATGGTCAGCACGTCTGGTAGCTAGTGACGGCGAGATGAAGCTTCATGAAGCATTGAGGCTTTCCATCCAATTGGTTCACTCATGGTTCGAAGCTTCATGGTGCTTCATTTGCTCTACTGCGCCATCAACTGGACAAATAAAAGTAAAACAGGCAGAGTGCCTATAATGACACACTAGCTTTGCCATGTGAAGCTTTGAATTGTGCTTAAATGATAATGCCAATAAACAAGTAATATACTTAATATAGTGTCTGCTTTTCCTGATAGCAGGGACAGAGGGGGAAATGGAAACAAATTGGGGAGAGATTTGAGATTTGTAGCTTGACTACTTGATTGATGTCAGGTTCTGGCTTTCTGTAAAGTGCTTAGATATTTTTAATTGTAATAAGAATAAAATTAATGAAAATTAAAATAAAAATATCAAATTTTCCACAGTGCTGGGATTCAGGTGGGTTCTTTTTTGGACAATATTTCTCTAGCTCCTTGGAACACAAGAGACACTTCTTTTAAAATCCCAGAAAAAGAAGAAATTAGAACAAGCGGTGTGTGGTGTTGTCACAGTTATTCTATTCATATTACACCACACTTACACCTTACTTTATTAGGAGAAATCAGGTCAAAGTGTTCCCAGACAGGGGAGAATCTTCTCTTTCTGGCTGGTTCTATAAAAAAAGAAACTCAAACCGATTGAATGCAAAGATACAGCAGGTAAAAATCCAACAAATGTGAACGGGGAATCCATTGTGTTTCGCTGCACCTTATATTATGAATCGCACGTCAAACCTGCGAACCACTTCCTGAACCAGTCACGCGGTATGACCGGCATGCGAGGCTTCGAACGTCATCATTTTTGGCTCCTCCCCTAAACGAAGCAAGCCTCCATACGCGCTTCGTGGACACGCCCCCCCGTTACTCGGCACACGCTTCGAAGCCTCGGCACACCTCGTAACGGCACTACTGATAGCATCTCTGGCTGCTGTTGACCTTGTTTTTGGAGTAAAACACGGTAAGAAGATAAATACTTCTAACCAGCAGCGTTGTTTTGTTGTACGTTAAGTCAGCGACTTGTGAAGAGTTGTGTTTTGTCGTGTTTGAGCAGTTGGTCTGGACGCGTTAGCTAGCTAAGCGGCTAAGTTAGCTAGCGGGCTAATCAACACAGGTGGCTAACTTACCGCTGAACACCTGTTAGTTGCTGCCACAGCTGTCTGTCATTATTAGAATTAACTTCTCAACCTGTATTTCTCTGCTGTGTATTTTAGCTTTTAAAACAGTTATTTTACTAAAAGGTTAACTGAAACCCGTTCAGCTGCACTGAAGTTTAACATTCAGCTGGTTTGAATTAAACCGTCCTTAACTTAACATCGCACATTACCTCTCTGAATCTCCAAAATTTCATTAAAAATCCATTAAAAATTCCACTGCTCAAGTTCAATCCAGTATATAAAGTGACATTAATAGTGAATAAACTAACAACCAGCCATTGTATTTATTTATTATTGTAGTAAAACATGAGATGAAACGTCCTACTTTTGAATCTAGAACTGCACAAGCCGTTCATTTTCAGTCACCTGACGAGTTAAACTCCCCTTTTTATGTGAGGTTGAAGCCGAAAGTCTGAGTTAACAAAGAAAGTTGTTTGTAATTTGCAATACCTGTTATCTCTGACTGAGGCTTTAGTTTTTGTTGAGCTGATTTACACGTAGAAACTTTGTTCAGGAAGATTTCTCAGTAGCCCAGAGGACAGGCTGCTTTTTACACAACCTTGTAAGAGAATGTCTGTCAATGCTTTCAGCAGAATTTAGAAACACTACACTAAACAGGTATTTTGAGGCTGTGAGGTTGAACGTTTGAGAGTCTCTCAGTGTTTTTGTTTGTGGTCTTTCTGTTTCTAGGTGGAAGCTGAATTAGTGAGGATGACTCCTGCTCCTGTCATCTCTAAGCTCCTCACACATCTTTACCTGCATATGAGGAAAATCACTCCTGTAGAATGCAGGTATGTTTGTCATTATTATAAATAGCTGTTGACTGGTGACCTGTCAGAAACCCATTATACAGAGTCAGCCAAAATAATGTTTACACACATCAGGAAAAGAAAAACTTGCATAAATATTTCAATACCAAATTTATTCAGACTTCATGAGATTAATAAAAATTATCTTTGGCCTCTACAATTACAAGAGGTGCTTAAAGTGGTGGCCACTGGCTTCCAGACATTTCTGTTGTGTTGTAGACGTCACTTGTTGATGCTCCATTCATGAGGGTAGCGCCATCTGTTGGGAAAACATCGTACAACGAGGCACAGAGTTATCGTGATTTGATCAAACTTAGAAAGAGGTATCTATATGTGTAGAAGTACTTATACAAATGAAATATCTATAAAAGTTTTTCTTTTCCTGATGTGTGTGTACATTATTTTTGGCTGACTCTGTGAACTTATTGAGAACAAAACTGTCATTTAATTGTTGCTCTGAAAGCTTCTTTAGTGAAAACCGGCTGGTCTGCTTTGAAACAAACTGCTGTTGAGGTCTATGTTTTTAGGTTTAACCCCACAGTTTCTGAATGAACTGAGTTTTTTTTTCCTGATCAATGTGGACGTTATAATTGATGGTAACATTTACTGATCATATAATCAGCATGACAATATAACAGTATAACATTCTGACCACCTGACTAATACTGTGTTGGTCCCTTTATGCTGCTAAAACTCCTCTGACCCAGTGGTTCATCAGAACCTCTGGGGATGTCCTGTGGATTCTGTGGATCCTGTGGGTTGCAGGGTGGGTCCTACCGAGACCAGGCTGATCCTGGACCATCCCACAGATGCTCCATCAGATCTGGATGTGGGGAGTGTGGAACCCAGGTGAACAGCTCAGCTCTGTCGTGTTCCTCGGACCACTCCTGAGCAGTTTAGTTTGTCCTGCTGAGGGTGACAGCTGGCATCAAGGACTGCTGTTGTCATGGGGACTAGGGGGTTGTTTGTCCTGCAGTGTTTAGGTGGTGGTACATGTCAAACATCCACATGAATGTCAAGGTTTCCCAGCAGTACGTTGCATTAGAACAAGATGATGGATGTTGTTCTCTTCAGCTGTCAGTGGTCAGAATGTTGTGGCTGATCGGTGGGTCTGTCTGCCTTTACTCTGACATCCAGAGTTATACAAAAGTGTAGTATGTGTGCAGTGCAGAAGAGATTTACTTTATGTGTGCATTTTTTTTTTTTTTTAAGGGAGAACATTTTTTTTATCCACCTGAAGAAGACCCAATCTTTCCCTTCAAAGGATAGTTAATAATTACTACAGCTTCCATAGTGGTCCCATCAGAGAAAATCATATCCATGTACAGATTTTTATTAATTCCAGGGCTGGTTCAGTAAAGATTATAATAATAACTACATCAGATAATTCTTTGTCGCAGTTGGAATTTTGCAGCCTGAGAGATGGTTGAGAAGGTTTGCAGTTCTTGTTTTAGTAGTATGTTATAATAGAAAATCTTTATTGTCATTGTACATGAAATTCTCTGCAAACCAGCAAAGTGTATCAGTCTGAGGTATCTAAAAATAAATAAGTAAAGAAAAATGCTTCTAAAGCCAATAATAAACAGAATATTTTGAGGGAATATTCTAAAAAGGAAAGAAAAGCTCCATTCTCACTCCTCTCAGGATAAACTGTCATTAAAATTGACAAAAATTTTGCTTCAACACGAGATAAAAACATTTACTTTCATTACTGATGTTGTCAAGTTTTAATAAAGTTCATGCTACTTTTATAAAATGATCAAAGTGAATAAATTGTATTTCTGTGATGTGTTTGATTTCTGTCTTTTCTCCTGTCATCCAGATGTTCAGAGGGAGATGATGCCACATCTGGTCCAGCTGATGGAAGGTCTTGAAGTTCTCTGACTGGCCTCGACTGAAGATGGTCGTCTCTCTGGATTTAAGGTTCAGATGCTCAGTAACAAACTCCACCAATGTGCCAACAGAGAAGCTTTAGGTTTATTAAATGTTGCTATGAAGGTAACGCTGTTTTTCTTTGTGAATGCAATGTACTGAAACTTGAATTAGAACTTAGAAGTAAATCCTTCCATCTGAAAGGATTTAGTTGCATTAATAACCTCATAACATTCTAATTTTTATTTCAGTCTTGGTTGGAAATAGAATCTCTGTATTGATTCAGGTAAAAACTGAACTTCACAGCATGTTGGAGCAAAACAACCAGATGAAAACTGTGATGGTGTTGGATTGTCAGACCATAATGTTGCAGCTCAAAGCAGCTTTTCTATCTCAGTTCATTCTGACATTCAGCTATGAATCAACGCAGCAGATGGTGATCCATGCTGTGGAAGTCTCACATCTCCTGATTTAATGGAGCTGCTTTGCACTTTTTACACTGTTTATTCACCAACACTTTATTTAATAAAAGTCCCATCTAGTTTTCATGAGGAATGTGATGTTTTAATTTCTCTGTGAATAACTGCAGTCTAATGCAACAGCTGGAGTTGTAACATCTGTCCTGATATTAATCATGAAGTATTGATCAGAATACTTATGGTCAGCAGACATCCCTGAAGTTTTACATTAAAATCTTTACTTGATGGCTTTGGTAAGAAGCAGAAACTTTAGCGTTGCCATGGATACATGAGTGTTAAATTCTGTCCATGTTTCCATTTTGGGAAATTCAGTCTAGCAGATGAGTTTGTTTTTACTTCCAGCTACCATTCAGTCTGAGATATTAAGAGTAAATAAATGTGCATAATGTGGAAATGAACATATTTTAGTTTTATTTATTCCTACAGCTGCTGCAGGTAAAGTTATAGGATGTGGAGGAATTTAGTCTCACAATCACAGACAACAAATATTATCTGAAAGTCAGGTTATTGTTTATCAGCACAATACAAAAAGATTAATGTTAGAAATATTCCAGTTAAGACTCTAGAATATTATGATTTATATAAATTTACCTCAATAATATGAATGTTCAGGTTAAGATTGTGCAGTGATATTTATTATGTCAGTTTAGCTGATTAATGTTTATGACTCTTCACTACAATATTATTTAAATTTACATCATTATTATAATATTTAGGGTCAGACTCTACAGTATTGAGATTAAGAAATCAAATATTCTATAAAATGTAAATACACTGAACTCATTTGGATATATTTAAGTGAGACTCTACAATATTATTTGACACAAATCTATATAAATCAAAATTTTAATCATTTTTACTCCAAACATTTACTGGACTGATTTAAACATTAAAATCACTCCTTTCTAATCCTCTGCTGTATGTTCAAACCTGAGGCCTTAAATAGAGAAACACACAAGTATCTGTTTGAAGGAACTTCTGCAGAATCCTGGTTCCAGAACATGATGATAGAATTATTGCCAAACTTTAACAAAAGCTGCCTGAGAGTCGACAGGTTTTTATGTCAGATTTCTTCAGTAATTTAATGAGCGTTATCAGCAAAAATCAAGTGTTCAGTTGATGAACTTCATTTCCTAAAACATCCAGAATTGGAGCTCATATCTTTGGCAGCTGTAAAGTTTCTGCTCCTTCAAAGTTCACAACACAATGAATGAATTCCTAAAACACTCTAGATGCTGGAGAGCGTTTGATGCTGAAGCAGTGATCAGTTTTTCTGTTTCTTCTCTGGAGATGCACAATGAGGGACGTCTGCAGCGACTGAGAAAGAGTCTCACCACATCCTGACATGAGGAAAAAGACTTTATTGAAGACTACAATGAGAAAAACTAACCCTCTGGAAACCAGCGTTTGGACTGTTTTTGTGTTGCTCCTCACCTACTTCAGACAGCCGGGACAAAACAACGTTTTGTAGACCAAAGGCTATACTAGGACATTTTTTGGACGACAGGCTATACTATGACATTTTTAGAGCGACATGCTATACTATGATGTTTTTTTGGACGACATGCTATACTATGACGTTTTTTAAGCGACATGCTATACTATGATGTTTTTTGGACGACATGCTATACTATGACATTTTTAGAGCTACATGCTATTGTAACAGATTGTCATACATGACATTGTATTTCACTAAAATCCTCCATTAGTTGTGGTTTATGTATTCTCGTGCCTGTCTCTTTAAGAGCCTGTGTGCGTGTCCCCGCGGCAATGTGCACCGAGCATGTACTCTGGCCAGAGCTGTAAATCTGCATGGCCAGAGGTGAGTCACAGTTTGAGCACGCTCCCCTGACAGAAGTTTTTATAAGTTATTATTTGTGTCTTAAGTGTAGTGTTAAGCGTTGTGCGTGATTTTGTCTAGTGTGAAGATAATTTTAAGTCATTTTCGTGAAGTTCTGTTGCCGAAATATGTGTTTTTATTGCAAGGGTGGGTGTAAAGCTAACTGCTAGGCTAGCGCTAGCAGTTAGCCTCTCTTGCCAGTCTGAATGTGTGCATGAGTTTTTTTTGTCAGAGAGAGAGAGGAGAATTGCCGCTGAAAGCACACCAGCTCATGTGTGATTGATTTCGTTGAAACAGGTACGAGAATAGCTATGTTACTTGTTTTGTTCTGTAATTAGTTTTCTGGATGCTTTAAAAATATTACATTTATTTGAAGGTATTTTCCTAAGGATTATATTTGCATTAACATTTATTTGTTTTGATTTATTCTGATCGATATGTTTTATAATTGCTTCTTTTGTAAGACATTGGTTATTTTTTTTATATTTTTGTACATGTATATTTTATATGAGAGCTGTAATCTGCATGGCCAGAGAGAGAGAGAGAGGAGAATTGCCGCTGAAAGCACACCAGCTCATGTGTGATTGATTTCGTTGAAACAGACATTAAAAGTGATCCAGACTCAGACCCGGCCCTGAACTTCATTTTCTGTGACACAACGCAGAGGAGGAAAACCAGATCGGTCACACTATACTATGATGTTTTTTGGATGACATGCTATACTATGACATTTTTTAGAATGACATGCTATACTATGACGTTTTTAGAATGACGTGCTATACTATGATGGTTTTTGGACGACATGCTATACTATGACGTTTTTTGGACAACATGCTATACTATGATGTTTTTTGGACGACATGCGATACTATGACGTTTTTTTAGACGACATGCTATACTATGATGTCTTTTGGACAACATGCTATACTATGATGGTTTTTGGACGACATGCTATACCGTGACGTTTTCTGGGCGACATGCTATTCTCATATGACACGTTTTTCCAAAATGTTGAAAACTGACATTTTTCGACAGTATACTATGGCGTTTTTTTACGCCAAAATTCATGGTGATTTTTTTTTCAAAGAAAACCTTTCTGGAGTGTTTTTCACGGCCTATTTCACATTATTTCATCATATGGCACGTTTTTACAACATGTTCAAAAATTGCATTTTTTTTTGACATAGTATACTATGGCGTTTTTTTTGTGCCAAAATTCATGATGATTTTTTTTTCAAAGAAAACCTTTCTGGAACGTTTTTCACGGCCTCTTTTACATTATTTCATCATATGGCACGTTTTTACATGTTGAAAAATGACATTTTTCGATATGCTATACTATGGCGGTTTTTTGTGCCAAAATTCATGATGAATTTTTTTTCAAAGAAAACGTTTCTGGAGTGTTTTTCACGCCCTACTTTAAATTTTTTCATCATATGGCAAGTTTCTACAACATGTTGAAAAATCGCATTTTTTTTTCGACATAGTATACTATGGCGTTTTTTTGCGCCAAAATTCATGATGATTTTTTTTCAAAGAAAACCTTTCTGGAGTGTTTTTCACGGCCTCCTTTACATTATTTCATCATATGGCACGTTTTTACAACATGTTTGAAAAATCGCATTTTTTTTTCGACATAGTATAGTAAGGCGTTTTTTTTGCGCCAAAATTCATGATGATTTTTTTTTCAAAGAAAACCTTTCTGGAGTGTTTTTCACGGCCTCCTTTACATTATTTCATCATATGGCACTGTTTTTACAACATGTTTGAAAAATCGCATTTTTTTTCGACATAGTATAGTAAGGCGTTTTTTTTGCGCCAAAATTCATGATGATTTTTTTTTTTCAAAGAAAACCTTTCTGGAGTGTTTTTCACGGCCTCCTTTACATTATTTCATCATATGGCACGTTTTTACAACATGTTTGAAAAATGGCATTTTTTTTTCGACATAGTATACTATGGCGTTTTTTTGCGCCAAAATTCATGATGATTTTTTTTCAAAGAAAACCTTTCTGGAGTGTTTTTCACGGCCTCCTTTACATTATTTCATCATATGACACGTTTTTACAACATGTTGAAAAATCGGCATTTTTTTTCGACATAGTATAGTAAGGCGTTTTTTTTGCGCCAAAATTCATGATGATTTTTTTTCAAAGAAAACCTTTCTGGAGTGTTTTTCCACGGCCTCCTTTACATTATTTCATCATATGGCACATTTTTACAACATGTTGAAAAATGGCATTTTTTTTCGACATAGTATAGTAAGGCGTTTTTTTTGCGCCAAAATTCATGATGATTTTTTTTTCAAAGAAAACCTTTCTGGAGTGTTTTTTCACGGCCTCCTTTACATTATTTCATCATATGGCACGTTTTTACAACATGTTGGAAAAATGGCATTTTTTTTCGACATAGTATACTATGGTGTTTTTTTGCGCCAAAATTCATGATGATTTTTTTTTTCAAAGAAAACCTTTCTGGAGGGTTTTTTCACTCCCTCTTTTACATTATTTCATCACATGGCACGTTTTTACAACATGCTGAAAAA